>NC_060120.1:89831019-90131019 GCF_021461395.2 Schistocerca americana | reverse complement strand
AAATGTTTCGCAGTTTGCCAAATAATATCTCATCTTCGACACTTGTGAGCCTAATGCTCGTCAATTTCCGTTACACTGAATTGTTTCTTTAGCATCTTGTGCTTCTCTAGTATTTACATTCGTTACTATTTGGACAAATCTTTCAAACAAATGCAGTTGTAATGTAATGACTCTGTAAGGCCTCATATTAGTCATATGCACGTATTTTTAAATTATCTTTGTTTGATTTTAGATGTTAGAACTGCAATGTTCCCCTTATCAGTAAACATGTAACATCCCTAATACGAAATTAAATTTAGAGAAATGGTAAGTTATCGTTTTTTATTTGTGAAACGATTTCCGATGATCCATGTATAGAGATATCAGCTACAGGTATTGACAGGTATAAAAATAAATCAGTGATAATATATCCCGCACTGAACTGTTATTATAATCTCTTTAAATCAGCTATCTGTGAAGGTTTCCAATGTTGCAGCCTTTGTGCATTTTCGCAATTCAACTCAGAACAAAATAACACTAAATAACAAACATTGTGAAACATCGAAAGCTTCAAGAAGAAAGGAACAGATTGTATTCTCTAAAGCAATACGGTTCCAATTAATTAAACCAATATTTGATTCCCTCGTTTCGTTCAACTTGTTCACTCGAATGAAAGTGTAAGTTGTGATTTAAAAAGTGCTTGCAGCAGGAAAATTCGCTTTCCTGCTTTTTTTCCTAGTCTTTACTTTTATTGTGCTTTGACGGATGAGGTTAATTAATAGTTTGACTTCGTTGATGTGGTCCTTAATGACTTTTTCTTCTGAGGCAGCCTTTCCAAGTGGAACACTGAACGTTTTTAGCTATTTATCGCATAAATTCTTGTCTCTGTCTTCAGGTATAGGTTTATTCTTCTACATGTTCCTCTAGCTCCCCAGAGGTTATTCCAGAATGACTTCACCGTATCACTATGCCTCTTCTTCTTATCAGTATTTCCAAACACTCTTTCGTCATCGATTCGTAGAATCTACTAATTTCTTACTTTATGTATCCAAATAAATTTCTACATCCTCTCATAGACTACATCCAAAAGGCTTCGATTCTCTTCTTTTCCCATTTTCCACAGATTATTATTCACTTTTACACAATGCTGCTATCTAAAGGTTCATTCTCTGAAAGTTCTTCCTGAAATTAAGTCCTATGTTTGCTAGTAGTAGAATTCCTTTGGAAGGAAGTCTCTCTTTTCCTGAAGTAGTCTGCTTCTTATATTCTGCTTGCTTCGTCGGTCGCGTGCTATATTGCTCCCGACGTAGCAGAATTGCTTCCTTCCATCTTTTACGTGGTCCCAGATTCGGATAATAAGTTTATTGCTAATCGTATTTCTGATAGGTATCATCACTTTCGTCCTTCTTCGGTTAACCGTCCGTATTCTGTTCTCATTAGAATCCTTATTACATTGAACATATCCCGTAATTCTTCGTATACACATTGCGTTAAAGTGATTATCTCATAGATACGCGAGACAAACGTATGTGCAGTGCAGTATTCTGGGAAGAAAACAATGGCACTGCCGAGGACACATTCTATCTCGAAACAGAACTCTGTGCGGTGGGAAGAACTGTGGGATTGAACCGTACGGAAAGAGTGCTCGATTTGGAGGAGAAAATGAGGATAAAGCTTTTTCGTGTTTTTGGAGCGCCGCGGAGTATCTCTCTGTATCGGACGCATCTGCTCGACCTGCCACAGGAGGGAGACAGCTGCAACTATTCCAGGGAAAGAAGCACTTCCGGGGCCGCATCCAGTCGGAGAAGTAGAAGGGTCGAAGCGACTGCAAGCGGAATGCACGATGCGGCAACTTTAGGCAGCGGCTTCCCGACAGTCACAAGAAGTGATGAACAGCTATTCCACTAACTTGTTCCGTATGCTCTTGTCATTTCTGAGCCACCTTACGAACATAGCGCACAAATTAAGTTCACCGCAAGTTTTTACAACAAGGAAAACTTCATGACTGCGCTATGCAATTTAACATTAGTGTTTGTTCAAGAACTGAGACAAATGCATCTACATATAAAGGAAAATACATTATTGTTCAAAATAAGCTGAGACGATCCGTTGTAACAATACTATTCAGTCACTTGTTGCAAACAGTATTGTGTTTCTTTTATACAGAGTCGTCAGAGTACCGCAGGGTCACTCAACGAATGTTTCTTAGAGATTATCTCATCCTTTTTGATTGAATGTTTCAGTGGATCGAGAACAAATTTCTTGTAAATTGCAAAATCGGTCTTTGTCGGAGAGTTACATAGGGACAGACTGGAAATCAGTTCGGCCAGCATGAGGTCAACATTTGCTGAAAAGGGTTCATTCGCTTGCAATCAGGGTAATTAAAAAATAATAATTAGAGATTTGAAGGAAAATTTTTGTTTGAATGTTCACAGCCACCCTAAGAGCGGTGTAAATGTGGAGCATTAAACTGACCTGTGTGAGAACAAGTTTAGTAAAACAATATTTAACTGACTGAAATTAATCAGGGTAGTCAGGAAAAACTAAATTAATGATTTGGGGGAAAAGTGACATATTTCACGAGAAGCCGCTGCTACCTATGTAAATGAAGTATTTGAAAGTTCATCTCTTCAAAGCGTAGTTACCGGGTGATCAAAAAGTCAGTATAAATTTGAAAACTTATTAAAACACGGAATAATGTAGATAGAGAGGTAAAAATTGACACACATGCTTGGAATGACATGGAGTTTCATTAGAACAAAAAAAAAAAAAAAAAAAAGTACTGCTAGACGCGTTAAAGATCTCTTGCGCGCGCCGTTTTGGTGATGATCGTGTGCTCAACCACCACTTTCGTCATGCTTGGCCTCCCAGGTCCACAGACCTCAGTCTGTGCGATTATTGGCTTTGGGGTTACCTGAAGTCGCAAGGGTATCGTGATCGACCGACAACTCTAGGGATGCTGGAAGACAACATCCGACGCCAATACCTCACCATAACTCCGGACATGGTTTACAGTTCTGTTCACAACATTATTCCTCGACTCCAGCTATTGTTGAGAAATGATGGTGGACATATTGAGCGTTCCCTGTAAAGAACATCATCTTTGCTTTGTCTTACTTTGTTGTCCTAATTATTGCTCTTCTGAGCAGATGAAGCGCCATCTGTCGGACAATTATTGAACGTTTATATTTTTGTGGTTCTAATAAACCCCCATGCCATTCCAAGCATGTGCGTCAATTTGTACCCCTCTATCTACATTATTCCGTGATTTATTCAGTTTTCAAATTTATACTGATTTTTTGATCACCCGGTAATTTGTGCATGTGAAGTTATGTTGATGTGGTACATAACCTTCAAAAAGGCTTTCTTCACATAACGTACTAAATTTACGACATTTCGAGAACAGAAGGTTCTAGGAAGACGCGTGATATGTAAATACTTTGATCCTTTCAAGTTCTAGCTATTTTGAGTATACAGTTTACATTTTTGTGTAATTTAACTGTCAAAATTGTTTCCTTCGAATAAAGTACTAAATTCAGGAGGCTTTCAGGAAAGTTTACAGTAGGAAAGCCAATGAAGTCTCAATAACATCATACTTCTTGCACAAACGTTGAAAGCAGGAACAAATTTGGAAAAAAAGACCTATTAACTGCATTTTGAAATGTTTTATATAAATTTAAGTAATAAAATAGAGTAGACGAACCTCTGACGTCCTTTGAATGACACTAGTAATCATGTGTAGCAGATAATGTGAGTCAAATGTTTTTCCAATCTCTTTTATTTACACTAAAAATTTGACTGACTTATTTTCAATTTTTTAATTCCATTCTTTATACCTCATATTTTGTCCGCAGTTCGTGCTCTTGCAGTAGCGTTCCCGCTTCCCGCGCGCGGGGTCCTGGGTTCGATTCCCGGCGGTGTGAGGGACTTTTCCTGCTTCGAAGTCACTGGGTGTTGTTGTATCGTCTTCATCATCATCATTCACCTCCATTACGGTAGGAGGAAGGCAATGGCAAACCACCTCCAATAGGACCTTGCCTAGTACGGCGGTGCGGGTCTTCCGCATCGTCCCTAACGCTCCTCGGAGTATGGTACCTCATCATCATACTTCATATTTAGGTCGCCATACTTCTCTAATGAAATATGCGAAAATGCTGTACTTTTGGCAAAAGAAAAGAACAATATGGTCAGTTTCGATGTGAAATGACACAGCGATTTGAGCAATCCACTCATGTTCCACATGACTACAGCTGAACTCGATTCGGAGCATCCTTATTCTACCGTACATTTGTTTTGGCTGATATGATTCCTGAAGCATATCGTAACAGACTTTTCCCCATTTCTTTCACAAACTGAGCATTTGTATTGTCTCTTTTGATCTCTATGGTGAAGTGAAACCAAAAGATAAAGTTCTTTAACAGTCATCAGTAGAGAATTTTAGTATGTGAAAAACCCATGGCTGAGAATAGGTGACAGTTAAAACGAAATTTCTGAATTATGCTATATATTTCGCTCTGCAGTGGGTATCAGCTTTTTTGTAACTTCCTGGTCATTCAGACTGGGGCACAAATTCGGAACCTTGGTTTTCAAGGGGAATTCTCTCATGGGATGAGCTATCCAGGCAGGACTCGTCACTCGCCATCACTCCTTTGCGCGCGACGTAATCAGTATTTTCTAATATATATGATGGAGAAGGGTAAGCACTCATTCTTGACGACGCGAAATTACGCACCAGTACCAACCTGCAGTGATTAACGTCTAGTTTTACATTTACTCTGCCTCAAGAGATAAAAAATTATTAGGATTAAATCCACATGCTCGTACTTTCTAGCACACAGTGTTAACATATGCGACTTAGTCCTTACATGTTAGGCTGAAGTTAATGGATGAAACCGCAGTGGTTTATACAGAACGCAACAAGTGTATTAGCAGTTGAAGGTAAATACTACCATGCATCACCAATAAGAACATAACGTGGGTGTTCCCATTTCCAAGGGAAATTTCCAACTGGGAATTAAGACAATTTGCGGTAACCACTAGAATTAAAGGTCAACACTGTGTCTTAAGAGTGCGTTTTCATCTCACTTACCTCCTGCCAACACTGACTCAAAGCATATTTCATATAAAAATACAGTAATACCGAAGGCATGTAATCAAATAAATTACTAATCAAATAAATTACCATTCGTTACAAATTTCTACAATATTGGCTCCTTTATGATTCTACTACTTCATGATGTAGCTGGTCCAGATTCATTAGGTGACAACTTGGAACCTTTATCGTTAAGCATGAAAATCTGGCTAGTCAGTCCCTGTAATTGTGTTTATGGATCTGTATCAGCCCGGCAAACATGTGTGACAGTCGATTTTCAGTTTCTGTGGAAGTCACTCTTTGACACTGTTTTACTAACTACCATACTCAACGTTTTCCTTTTCGATAATATCCTTCCTAACACCAGTTTATCTGCTTTATCTGTCTAAATATTCATGTTTATCCACTATCTCAACAATGTCTCTTTTGTTGTGCTTAGTTTCACGTTTATATTAAGAGTAAATTGAAAAAATTGAGTAGTATTTCATTCTACATTTTAACAAGCTTAAACCCTTGTCTCTTCTAAAAGCGTGGGCCCTATTTTCCATAACTCCCCCCTCCCTCTCCTCTCTCTCGCTCTCCTTCCTCCCGTCCCCACCTCTCTCTCTCTCTCTCTCTCTCTCTCTCTCCCCCTCCCTCTCCCCCCCCCCCCCTTCTCTCTCTCTCTCTCTCACACACACACACAGACACACCAGGAGCAACAATGAAAGACCTTTGTATGTACGACAACAGTGTTTGATCACCTTATTTGGTTGAGAATGTAGGTTAGTATTTAATTCTTACTCTGTACATTATATGAACGATAATTACTGAGTGTGGTTTCTTTAACTTAATGCATGACGTGAATTTAGCTAGTAACTGTAGTCGATAGCTGATGGCGTATCTCCCTTTAACATAGTCTACAACAATTTTAAAATGAACAACACCTTTACTTCAGCTACATTTGCACTCTGACTTCGCAAATATCAAGATTTCTTTCACATACTCTGCTCAGTCTTTCCCGGTTTCTTCTTTTTTCTCCTCTTCATTTCGTTTACCTTTGTCTAGGTTTTCCATAATTCACATTATTTACTACCTTCGGTCTTCTGTCCCAAAAAAAGCTCTGCTCCTTGTTTCATCGAGTTAGAAGAACTTATTCACATGATTTACTACCTTCGGTCTTCTGTCCCAAAAAAAGCTCTGCTCCTTGTTTCATCGAGTTAGAAGAACTTGAGCGTCTGTGAACAGAGGCAGTGGTGTCAGTGGCACTTTCACAGTAATTCCTGTTGGGTATTTTTTCACCTTCTTCGTTGCACAACCTGACACGTAGGTTAAAGAACAATGTTAATTAGCGGGAACTCTTTCTTACGTTACTCTGAACACGCACATTGGTTGCTGTTATTTGGCATTTCTGCATAGTACAAGTTCTTCGTTTACATTGATGATTCATCCTCAGCAAACTCCAGATTTCCAGGCGCTTATTTGAATTCATACTAAGGATTAAACTACGTGCATATCACGTTTTTACATTAATTTTTATTTCTTTATTACTCTATTTAGTTATCTGCTTTGATATTTAAGAGCGTGAAATAACAGATTCACCAAAAGTAGCTGTCACACCTATCTACTTGCGCCTTGTCTGGCAGTATAAAGACAGCTCCATTCTGCAGATCTTATAGTATGTCATTTTCAGAGTTCTCCCCGCTAATGACTTCTGCGTGCGAATGCAGAAGCAGATATTCAGTCTTCAGTAGCGTTGGAGGCCATTTTAATTTTGCATTGCTAAGAACTAGGTAGTAAACGCAAATAAATGACGGAGTTTTATGGCGAATGTTCCTTGTTGTCGGACATTTAGGACGATTTTATAGCTTCCCCAAGCCTCGGATGCGACAAGGGGTACGATAGAGACCGTAATCGTCCAGTGATTTGCGCCAGCTGAGGTGCCCATTAACCTCGGCCTTCCATAACTTAGGCAGCAGATGGCAACGCCACAAATACCAGCCAAGCTTGGAGCTCACCTCCTTGCAGGACGCCTCCAATTTGTATCGGAAGATTCACTCACTTCTAATTGTACCTGTGGACCACTTTCTCAAAACGTCTTGCTCAGAATTTAGGATTTAGGAAATATAAACGTTTTTATGTTTTCTAATATTCCGTTTTTCCTCTCATCTGTATTCATTTATGACAAATGTATATGGTATTGATTTCAGACGCTAACAGTTCCACTTTAGGCACCTAACACACGACATATGGCTATAATAACCCGGGACTATTGCTGTAAAACATTTTATTTCAAAACCATGCATATTTGGTTACTGTTAGCCTCGATATAATCCCCTCCTCATTCCCTACAACACTCCATCCGAGTTTTCCATTGATAGTAACAGTGCTGGAAGTCTTCTTCTGTGAGCTCCTTGATGACTTTTGCTTTCTCTGCCACAGCGGCCTGAAATCTTGTTTCTTTAATACATATTCAACCTTGGGAAATAGATAAAAGACACTTGGTGCTAGGTCATGAGAATATGGTCGGTGGTCAAACACTGGGATGCTGTACGTTGGTAGAAACCTCAGTGTGGTATGTGCGGGTGTTTTCTTGATGCAGAACCGATTTTTCATATTTCACCACTTTTTATTCTTATATTCTCGTGGAGTTCACCCAAAACGTCAAGGTGGTATCGTTGATTAATACTTTTACTTTCAGCAGCCCGATGAAGATACCTAATTCCATGAATATCTAAAAAAACAAGATCCAAAGCGGTGCATCTTGATTGGTTCATTCGAGCTTTTTTCGCTCCTAGTTAAGTTGGGCCCTTCGAGTACTTGAACTGGTGTTTAGTTCTTGGATCATAAGTGGAAAACCAAGTTCAACACATGTTACCACTCTTTCCAAGAAAGTAGGATCATTTTCAATTATGTCAAATGTGTGTGTACAGAAATTATGAAGAGTTCCTTTTTGTTTGATAGTGAGAATTTTCGGCACTAGTGTCACACACACATGGTATATTTTTCATGGTATATTTGTTATTTAAAATATCCCTTATGAATTTTTTGTCAATTCCAACAGTTTCAGCAATCGATCGAATACTAGGCCGACAGACGGACTGAATCAGATTATCTACTACTTCGATAATTTCATCCATGTTTGATGTTGAACTGTGTCCCAGGTGTGAGTCATCTTTAACGTTTTCTCGGACTTCATGGAAGTTTTTGACACACAAAACGTCGCGAACGTGCTAAACAGTCTTCGCTGCACATTTGTTTTAGTAGAAGATAAGTTTCAACAGCAGGTTTTTAAGTTTCATGTGAAACTTCTCGACATTTGCTCGCTCTGTTAATACACTTACCATTTTCCCTTCAAACAAAATAACAGCTCCTAAACAAATAGAGGTCATGGCCGCACTGATTTGCCTGTAGACACCAGAGATGTCGCATTCGACTGAGTAGACTTCATGCTTCACAGCTACTGGTTCTTCATCTTTTGTGCACGCGTACTTATTCTTTGACAGCATCAGTAACCTAAATTTATAGCCACACTTGTAATTAATTAATTAAAGCAGTTCTATAATGTGTTTCACCTTCTAATAAACGGCCTCCTGATAAAAGGGGAGGGGGATAAAACTATAAACCATTTATGAATGTAGGGCAGAAAATAAGGGAAGAAGAATCGTATGACGCTATCGTATGGCAGTACTGCTGGGAAACCCCGTCGAGTTGTTCAACTGCTTAATCGTAAATGGTTTTCTTTCTCAACGAACAATGTCCTCCTTCGCAGAATGTGAGTCCTGTGTTACGTGCATCTGTGGGTAATTGTAATGGGAATGTGTATAGTGTGGTGTAATGTTTGGTTTGTACGACGATAACTGCAGGAGCTAGAAAAACAATGCTGTAACACAGCCCACTATTCTCCAATAACGTTTAGGGTACACTTGAGCTTAACCTCCCCATCAGCAGAACAGGTCACCAACACCAGTGTCAGAGACCCTCACCCCATGAGACACTACAGAGAAGTTTCTAATTTAATTGAGGACACTGCCACGAAATCTGATGGTCAGGAATTCTTCTGCCTTTGACGACATTTATTGGTAGTGAAAATTTAGTTGACCACCATGATTCCAACTGCAAATTACCGAATCAAGCACCAGTGCATAGGCGTACATTAGCGACCTTAGCTACGCAAACGAGATGCCGAAGAACCCTTTGTGTTACTGATCAACACAACAGAACTTCGTCTGACCTTGGGCACATATTAAGTATTTCCGTCCACTTCTTCACTGCGTTGTGATTCCTTGTCCAACTGGGCAGGTCACCACCTTTGCATTTTATCCCATTGAAGATCTACGTTCATTTTCAACCCAAACCCACCAAGTTGGTAGTGGCATATGGGTGTTCGCACTTGAGAATTGTAGTAGTGTCGTAGCGTAATTTTTAGTTATTACATTTTATCTTCTGCAAGTTTATTGAATACCTTTTAACATTTCAGACTTTATAGTATCCCAGTCTTCAATGGCTGATACGATTACTTTCCACTTTTAAATGGAAGTTTCGGCTCTAAATAGCGTAATAAGAAAAATGTAATTAAGTAGAGCAGGTATGGTGGCTGTAAAAATCTTCTAATGTATCTGTAGTCAGCAGTATTCATGAAATCGGCGCTGAGAGCCACGAACCCTCAAAAACACCATACCAGATAATTTGCTCTATAATGTGGTCATTACATGCATAAATAATTCTCCAGAAATCCTCTCCAGGCTTCAGATTACAATAAAAATTCAAATATATATTCTTCCCTTGAAATTAATTTCCATTTACTTTACAAAATTCAGTACATAGAATCCAACCTAAGGATAATTTAGAGCGAAAGTCACGTGGAGGCTACGACCACATAAATATTTTTAGTTGTATCCTGTGTCCTTTCTTTTGGTGCAGATTCTGACAGAGAAAGGACTAAACACTGACCACGGAAAAATTCAGCACCGCCCAATGGTCGAAGACCGTGGAGTGTTCATAAAGATGTAACAAATGGAGACAGCGCTAGAGACGTACTCTGTACATCTCTATGAAATCGTCCCGCCCATTTTAGATGAGCAAAAACATTTGCAGACGACTCTTCACGACTGCTTCTTGTTCTTAGTTTCTGTTGTGTGCACGCAGTAGTTGTCTTAAATAGTAAATGTTACAGTACATTCGTTAATAACATAGTTTCAGGACGGCGTTCTGAGACGTTTTTCTTGTCTTACATGCATTTCTGATCCAGTAATCCGACGCACTTGACCAATTAATAAACTTCTTGTTTTATATAAGTTTCGAATGACAAGGGAGAGAAGTATGTAATGTGGAAAGGCTACTTTCTCAACCCCACTTTTTCCTTCATGCGAACTGACGAAACTATATTCAGTCTACATTCTCTTCCCGAACATGCTGAGAATATATTTTGCTACGATTGGTCTGTTTCAAATCTTTCCTTCTCGCAGTGGTCGCTTAGATAACTTTCCAAGCTGGACTAAATAAATAAAGCCACTACAGTGTAAGTAATGAGAGCCACCAAAATGAAAATCAACTAAGTACTCATGTAATGCAGTTCAGTATCTGTCCTCAGTCATCAACAGAAATAGCTCCACTTATATCCATAACACTCTGTATATGATTGATATCTCGTGCTATGTTGATTGCTGAAATATAGTTGTTAAAGGGATGTATTGAATAGCTTTCCACCACTAACTATGAAGTCTGTATGAAACCGACTGAAAGGTTAAGCACACAAAGCTAAGCAGAGTAGCACATAAATAAACTCTGACTTCTTTGAGCCCTCTGCAGAGTCCCTATCTTTCTTCCTATAATAGATTCAGTTTTGGTTATAGTGCAGTGTTCATTGTACTGTGATCTAGCAGTACACTGTAGTATTATCTGTTTTATTTACTGCTACGTCATCCAGGCACTGAGTGATTCGATCGAGAGAATAAGCAAAAAGAGTTCGTCAAATTATGGAGATTGTTCATAAAACTGTCATGTGACGTGCATTTCTTATTGTGGTTAGATTTATTTTTACTGAAGAGCACAGTACTTAAAAAACTTGGAGAAAGTAGTACAGTGAGGATTAAGGGCTAGAGAGCTTATGGTTGCTTACATCAATTTCTACATGAATTTTAGTGGGCTATGATGTTACGGCGTCGTGTCTCATTCAGATATCGCAACCATTTTGTAAACTGAACTTATGTAATTAACGTGTTTGGCAGACTGACTCAGAACACACATCTTGTGCTTTTGGCATCAATAGTGCTGTCACTACAGAATAGTCGGGTCTGATTTTGCTATCAATATTTGAGGAACGTCTTCAGTATCTCTCGATAAATTGCGTCTTTTTATGCAACAAATGCTATAGATCGTTTAATAAATTCGCGCTTCATTGATGCTTCCTATTCCCGACTGTCATGATTGTAAGACAATTTCGTTTCTTTAGATCTTCCTGATACCTGTGATTCCTGATACGGTTTCCATTTAATGCAAGTCTTCCATCAATTTTGATATTCAAATGCATGGTTTCATCTTCCTCTAGGGCCTTCACCCTCTACCTTACGTTTTTCTTAATTTTCTTGGTTATAATCCCCTGAACGAATGAATCCAGATATACGTTTAATGGGTATACTTCCTTAGACATAGTTAACTTATTTCATTTTACATATTATCGGGGATTAAGAATGAAGTATGAATAACATATTCCCCATAATGTCTTTGAGGTTTGGTGGAATATAATCAGCCTCAGCGTGAATTTCATTCCGTCGTAACCATTTGTTACTTGACATTCTCTTTTAGAACCCATTCAAGATGTACTTAAATTAGAAGAAAAAGAAAGCTCCATTCGTTCGAAGACGTTATACAGAAAATATACTTCCCCATGTCAATTTTAATTTTTATTAAAAAGTATGTAATGCCTTAGGGAATATGTATTGCAAATTACACACATTCAGCAGTTTTTGTTGCTCGTTATACAAATTTTCAGTTACATCGCATAAATCTCAGAATTATGAAGCCATTATTTCAAATTAATTATAGGCAGTGAAATCATTTGGCCTAATCGGAATTAAAAATCTCGCTACACCACAAAAATTTTCAAATTTACTGTAGGAATGAGTTCTGCACCAAGATAATCGTTTGCTTTTCTGTTATACAATGATGAAGTACAGTTACTGATGGCTGAAATAATTAGGGAATATATACAGGGTGATTTTTCTGGTTAGAGACAAAAAACATACACTTCTCGAATTGTAGGAACGTGTAACTGTTACATGTTGTCTGCTCTGATGAAATAAAAGCGACAGTCTGTGTTTAGTGTAAAGGTTAATAATTTGCATAAGATAATTATAAAATCCACATCAAGGAAATAACCGTGTTGTCTCAAGTCACGTTATCATCATTCACTATTGTCATCCAGCTACACCTTTTCAAAAACCGTTTCTTATGCTTATAAACAAGAAATACGTCCGCATGGCATGAAATGTGACTATAACAAGAAACAGGGTCCATACGCCCTAACCATTACTCACTCACACTTCTTCTTCATTAATCATCTTAATCATTGTCTCATTCTATTACAATATGTATCACAAATCTAATTGTCGTCTAAAGTACCTCACCAACAGAGACCTAATGATTGGAGTACAACGTTAATAATATTCACCGTCTTCGTCACAATAGATACTTCAAATAAGAATTCCCTGCTCTGTCTTCATTCACTTATTTCCACTGAGACTACATCTCATAGCTGTAATCATAAATGTTTCACATCAGTAAACACAGATTCACTTTCACACATTAAGTCCTGAAAAAGTTCTTACTTTAAAAAGCCTATCACTCTTTTTTTCAGATAACACAATTACCATCCTAACAGCCGCTGTGTCTCATCAAAAGTGATATAAAATGTTATATGTCTCTGTGTTATCACTGCTGTGCATAGCCAAAAATGTTTCTCAAGTGCAGAACACATTACTGATAACCTGCGAGTCCTCTCAGAACTGGTTAAAAAAATACTCTCAATGCTCATTTTATTAGAAATTACTTATTCTTACTCATTTTCTAGATGATATTTCGAAGTTCGTAGCAGTTTGCTTAGCTTACGTGTCGTGGCAGCAAATCGCTCGATTTGTTGTGTAATAAACGAAGTTCGTTCTACGACGATAGTCTCCCGATTCTTGTCATAAATTGCCTGCCGCGCTACGGGGTTTGTCCCGGCATGCGCAGGGCGTTCCAGCATGGACTGATTTTGTGCTTTTACTTTTTCTTTGTGGCAAGCTACAATGATGTATGGCTTAATGCAACACTTATTGTGCTCTTTAACCTGGAATTTATATTGAAAACCCTTAATAGTGCCTCCATAATGTGTAGAAACAATGGAATGTGTGCCCCGAATGTCAAGAAGATCCTTTCTGTCAGATTCTGTACCTTGCTCTACTCTGTCCATCTTTCCCTGAATGACACTCTGTATATAGTGACTAAAGTTCAGTCTTGATCACATGTTTTAATGATATAGATAACCGGTTTCGGTTCTTTCCACAAAACCATCATCAGACCCATGGCTCCCTTAGGATGGTAGGCAGAGCTCTCCTCGCTGCTACGCAGCGAGTTGACTGCGTAGCAGCGAGGAGAGCTCCGCCTACCATCCTAAGGGAGCCATGGGTCTGATGATGGTTTTGTAGAAAGAACCGAAACCGGTTATCTATATCATTAAAACATGTGATCAAGACTGAACTTTAGTCAAAATATAACAATTAATTGATCACTGCTTTCCAAAAATGTTTACCAAAACTCTGTATTTCAATTTTCTGATCCAATTCGTCGTAAAAGGTATATGCACAACATGTGGAATTACGAAAGTGCTCGTATGGAATTTGTGATGCATTGTATGTCGAAAAACATAAATAATTTATTTCTTCTTCTTGTTTCGATATACAATGTTGAAATGTTAATATAACTGACTAACCTTCCACTTACATTCCTACTTCGGCGTCACTGAACTTCAAAACACCTCCATATTTGTTAAGGAATTCTACCCCTAATATTATTTCAGTGGGCAAGAGAGGAACAACCAATGAATTCATCGAAATTTTATAGCCTTTACACAAAAAGTCTAAATGGGTTTGATGCTTCACGTCAACACTTTTTTTCAGATATCGCGCCTTACGTAAAGGTAAAGTGGGACAATCTGTTGTTGTCATACGTTTGTGGAATGCAGTGTCACTGACTACAGGGATACGTCAACCAGAGTGAAGGACAGTGGAATGCGTAGTGTTGCCTACAGAGAAGTCTATAATCGGATGTTTTGTAGAGTTTTGTTTGTCATCAGACTCTATCAGTAAAATATCTCCAATGTCTTCAACACGAACGAAGTTGGAAGTTTCGGCAGCGGCGTGTTTTGTGTGATCTAAAGAATTGCTTCCTGCCTCAGTCGTGAGTCATTGTCTTGTATTGCTTCCCTGTCAGATTATCTCTTGGATTTTGTGATCAAACTTCAACCATTTCTGTCTGTCTTTCTGGGCATGCCATTCGAGAATTTTGCCACTGTGAATTAGGATGTTGATTACTGTGAATGTTTTGTTGGTACTTGCAAAACTGTTGCAGTGCCTTGCATTTTGTGGATTTGATCTACCCGAATTGTGCTGCCCGTGATAACCTGCGTGATTACTATCTGAGTTTGAGAATTGTCTTTGATTATTTTGACTCCTATGGTAATTGAGTTTACGCTTATTTCCTCAGCCGCAATTACAAAGATGTCTGTTACTTAGTTCATAGTCAGAGAGCCGGAAGTAGCTTCTATCACATAATCATTATTCACCTACGAGAACTGTGCTTCATACGGACGATGTGGGTTATTCCGTCTGTAATTGTTTCAGTGTTGTGTTTCTTATGTGAGTTCCCACCCTTTTTGTTTTATGCGGCACAAACACCTCTTGCGTGTCATACTTTCTGTTGTGTTTGTTATTGTATCTCTTTGTTAACCTGTTGTCGCTGTCCAATTCCAGATCATGAAGTAATGTTTGAAATGCTTCTAAATCATCTTTAAATCTACTGGACAAAATTATGTGTCTCAAGAGCGTAGATATCTCTCTTAAAGAAATGTGAATTAGCTCTGACGGACTGTATTTGCTTGATTTCTGCGTACCATGTCTTCAAACTATTTTGCTGAGCTCTAGAAGTCAGACTGTTCAAAGTTTCGTAACGTTATAATTCTAAGTTTTTCTCGATTTTGTGTGGCCTGCAACCAATAAGCTGACAAAAATGCTTGATAGAAATCACTTAGGCTTGTCAATCTATCACTATTGAGTGCATTCTTGCCGCAGGTTCATTTTCCAAATAACCGCAGACAAATTCTAATTTGTGTTCAAGGGGCCAGTTTGAGGGTAAAGAATGTAGGAACTGATCAACCCAAGCTTGGGGGTAAACATCGTTACTGTAATTCCTGGAAACTATGATTTTATGCAATGCCAAAATGTGTTTGTATTTGAAGTTACAATTTCTGTGCGTACCAGATTGGTCTCTAATGCACCACATCGGCGATTCAATTTCGTATCTGGACGTATTGTACTGTTCTCGTGGAAAATCACCTAAACGCCATAGATTTGTGTGATCACCAAAATTTTGTGAAACTGAGTGTAAACGGTCAAATTCGTCTTTTTCTTTCTGCACGCTCCACTTTCATTCATGATGTTCCTATAACGCTTATTGTCCCGATGGATTTTCTCTTAATTGTTTTTCAAATGTATTAATGACTGATATTCTGTTGTGTATGAAAATTGTACTGGAAATGTGTCATTTGAATCTCTGTCCACAATTTTTGACAGATCTGCCATTTTCTTTGTCAAGTCATAAACTTTTTTTTTACATTGTGCTTAACTATTTTCTTCTTGTTCAGAAAATAATGTCAAAGTGTCAACTTCTTCGCTAATGTGTTTTACCGTCATGTTAAGGTGTTCGTTCTGTTCTTTTATCTATGTAACTATTGAACTCGAAACTGCAGTGTTGACAGAAACTAACAAATCATCCTTGTCATTATGCTGACTAGCTTTAAGGTTTTTGTTGTTTGTTTGAAGGTCACGTAATCTAGTTGCAAAACTGCTGACTATTGGTTGAAGATCTTTTTAATTTCTTCCCTAAGTGATTTACTAACTTCTTCCCGTCACTTGTCGATTTTCTTACTCATTTCATCTTGTGTTTGCTTAAAGCATCCGGCTGATTCATTCTAGAAAATCTGGCTGACTCGCCCATTGTGGTTCTACATAGTTCTTCACTGAAGGTCACATGTGTTGTGTTCGTTCAAAAGACATTGACGCAAAACCTGATTCTGATGTGTCTGTTACCATAAAATGATCTGTGTTGTTCGCTAAACTGGTTAATGTTTGTGGATCAGCGCAGTTTCCCGCAGTCTCATGTAAACTACTGGTGTTTGCTAATCGATCAAGGTGGTTTATCTCGTCCTGTACGGACTCGTTATTTTGCAACACATTATGTTGTCTTCTACTAGACGAACTTCCATATTCTTTACTGTTGTATGAAACATGATAAAAGACTATTTCTTGGAGAAACAAAACTGCAACATTTAACAAACAAACAAAACCAAACCTTGGGTTTTATTGTGCACGGAAATATTCAACAATGAAAGTAACCCAGAACTTGCACTATTACGCCAACTGTTTACGTAATAAAGAAATGGATAACCGTCACACTATACAAAAATTTCACAAACTGAACACAAAATTTTAAATGAATTGCCTGAAAAAGAAGTACAATATTAGTAAAATTAGTGGAGCGTTATTTTTGCTTTCGAGTAATCCAACACTATCTGACTACGTATTACCGAAAGAACCAACGAACTATCCTGGCAGGAAAGGACGATATATGTAACCGCCACACAGTAGTTGTTTCTGTACGAAATTTAGGCCAAATTTACTTCCCACTCCATACAAGTCTATGTATTACCATATCTATGTACCCACAAATGGTTATCCAACATAAACTCATGTGCTAACCTTTGACTAAACAGAACCTAATTTAAACTGAACTGTAACTGATCTGAATGCGGAATGCCTTTATATTAAATGGGTAACTGAAGTAAAATAATTATCTGGCCCTAATCAAAATTTCCACTTACCTCGCGTCTTGACAGAAGTTTTTCAAACGAACAACAGCAGTCAGCAAGCAGGCAGCGACTATGCTAGATTTCTATTTCTATATACACATCCAATCTGTTGCATGTGGTAAATGCGTAATGATAAATAGTGGGTTGGGGGGGAGTAACTATTGCTATGAAATTATATTCCAAGACAACGGTTTTAGAATTCAGTATGTTTTCAAAAAGACAGAGTAAAACTTCGTGTAATCTTCACACATAACATTCGTCGGAGCAATACAATGCTTAACAACGGGAACAATGGTTTAAAAAAGGGTACACTGTTAACAAGCAGTTTCTACAAAAAGTCAGAAAACTTAATCAATAATATCTTAAGAAATGGCACGGGGAAGTAGGGTGGTGTTTCTCTTAGCTCTGAGCAAGTTAACTAACCGACGATAATCATTTCTAGTTGCGCAGTGCTGCCGGCTTACCTCAAACTCCTTCTCTTCAAAAACAATATTATTCAAAATTTGTATTGTCGTCGCTTATCTTATTCGTCATTGATGTTCTTTACAATCAACAATCAATCTGTCTGCATCTAACAGATGCAATCACAAGTCAACACAGTGCTACGGAATGCGTAAATCACCTACCAAAGTTCACCTATGAATGTAACAGACTGTGCAGAGGCAAAGACTGCGCATCGACAAGGCCAAAGATAGTTCAACAGTAACGTAGCTTGCTCTCTCTCTCTCTCTCTCTCTCTCTCTCTCTCTCTCTCTCTCTCTGACATGCACATCGACAACAAACAAAAACCAGAATGACCTGCCCATCTTACAAAATATCCACTTGAATGTGTAGATAAGAGATCACTGACTGCAGGTTTCAATGACTGAAACCAAACATGAGGATACGCTACGTAAAAGGAAATATTGTGCATGTAGCTTTGAGGCCGAAGCGGTGGTGATGTTTCGCTACCACCAGATAAAGTGGATTGATTCTCCGTAGCCTTTAGTTACGTATTGTAAAGGTAGAAAGTAGGCCCGTACGTGAATGAGATGGATGAGATAAACTGTGGTTGTCTGTGCGACAGATCAGCGACAGAACCGTTGCGGCAATAACAGTGCCTGCAGATGTTGTAAGCAATAATGCTTGCAGGTGTTGAAAGGGAAACAGAGTGTGGTAGGTGACGAGGAGCATGTTCCACAAACTCGTCGAGCCTATCCCATGCTGACGGCCACCTGCCTGGTACAGATAGTAGGGTCACTTTCGAGGATACATTGCCTCCACCTTCAAGTGGGTGTACACCTCTCGCAACGGATTTCCATATGACTTTTTCTTCCCTTTATCCTCTCAGGAATCGATAATTTTTGTGGATATTTCTCGTGGAGAACTATGATCTGGCAAAAAGTAGATTAAAAAGGAACGCAAACAATCTCAACCGCAACTGACGTTCGTGGAATTATAGCACATGCTCCAGTCACCGCTAACGCCTACCATCATGATGTAAAGGTATGAAGACAGTCAAACACTGAGCGAAACCTGTTACCATAAAGTAAGTATTTTTCTGGTTGAGACTGTTTGTATTAATTTTTAAAGCACTCTCAGGAATCGCTTCCTGCAGTTCGTCCCCTGTACCACTGTCACAATGTACGCATTACACTTGTATAAAATGAGCTGTTTTATGGAATTACAGTCACATGACACAATAGCCATTCACCTTGAGAAGTGAGCATTTATCACTCTTGTAGGGACGTTATCAGTGCAGCTTACAGATACAAAATGCGCAACAGTGACAATATACGATTGTTATTCGGAAAGTAAGGAAAGGTATGTCGCCAAATTGAAACCACAGTGAAAATTCGATGAAGTTTCGCCCAGATGTGTTGGGCAGTGTCTCTAGTATGCCCGTCGATCGAATTACGTCGTTCTTTTTAGTTCTGAGCACACAGGGAGAACATAAAGATACCTAGAACAAGTGTCTCCCACCAAGTACAAGGACCTGGTGAGAAATTTCGCCTGAGACAATGCAGCCTACATTATATAACTGTCGTGCGTTTTCTTCTTCAAGACACTCTCGGCCGCATTCTACTGGGGCAATGAAGATGCTCGTGCTTCGTTTTCGATTGGAAACATTTGATTACCCACAATACAGCTCGTAATTGTCTCCCTCTAATTTTCATCTCTGCTCACATGAAACAATGGCTATGAAGACAGCATTTTGGCACAGACAACGAGCTGTAGGCCAACCTAGAGAATTTACGGAAAGCACTGGCAGCAGCCTTCTTAATCGAGGGTACGGGAAAGTTGGTACAACGCCACGACAAACGTCTATATCGGATCGGTGACAATAGAGAGAGGTAGCTGAAAGTTGAAACTAACTATTGCAAATAAAACATTTTTGATTTTCACTGTGGTTTCCATTTCGCGACCTATCGTTCCTTACTTTCCGAATAGCCCTCGTACACAGACGGAAAAAAGCCACAACACAGAAAACAATTAATGTAGCGTAATAAAACTTCGGGAACATTTGTCCAGGTAACATTTTTAAGTGATTAACACTGTAATGTCGTAGGTTAATTTAAATGTGGGATAAGCAATTGCAAATGCGAAATGCTGGTACCCCGATAACCGGTGTAATCGACAGAATGTTGAATTCAAGCATGCAAACATGCGGAGGTGCCGGATGTCAATTTTTGGGATGGAGTTCTCTACTTGTTGCACATCGTTGCTCAATACAGGAACAGTTAATGCTGGTTCTGCACGACGCTGGAGTTAACGTCCGTGATGTCCCATGCTCGACTGGAGATACATCTAGTGATCGACCTGGCAGAGTCAACATGTCAACACTCTGCAGAGCATGTTAGGTTACAACTGGTTGTGTAGGCGAGCGTTATCCTGTTGGAAACACTCCCTGGAATGCTCTACATGAATGGCAGCATTGCAGGTGGAATCACCAGATTAGCACACAAATATGCATTCATGTTGTGTGGGACAGCCACGAAAGTGCTTCAGCTGTCATATGTAATCCCACTCCAGACTACAGCTCTAGGTGCAGGTCCAGTGTGTCTAGCCCGCAGAAAGTCTAGTTCCAGGCCCTCGACTGGTCTCCTTCCCACCACGACACGATCATCTCTGGTACCAAGTCAGAACCAGCTTCCATCAGAAAACGCAGAAGACCTCCACCCTGCCCTCCACTGAGCTCTATTTTGTTTGCCGGGTGGGGACGTTTTGATATTGATTGCTCCCACTCATTGGTAGCCTCTCTGACCGCAATAGCTTCATGAGCGTTTTGTCCGCAGCAGAAGGCATGTATGTGGGACAGCATTTAAGCCCTGTCGCGGGAAGGAGACGCTCTCAAAGTGACGGGCGTTTGAGGGGTTTGTTTGAGTGCGCCCTTGGAGTAAACGCCGTGGCGTCTTGCCAGACAATATCCTAGGCTCGCTGGTAAAAATTGCGTTAATAGTCGCTGCGGCTTCGGTTTGTGTACTGGCTGGCACCATGAGGACTGCTCGTTGGTAAAGCTACCTTTGCGTGGTGCAAGAATCCCGATTTGTTCTTAGCACTTGATTTTGGAAGAAGCCTGTTACCACAGCGGTGTCAAGTTGGATTCCTGAGTGTCAGTTTCAACAACCTGGTGCAGGGGCATCTGGTGAAGCACATCCGTTGGTTCATGATTCTTAATAGTAGCATCTACTTGATGGCATCCCTAAATCGAGCGATTCTCTACTTACGTTTCGATATCCAAGAAATTATAATGAGCGTCCGATTACCGCGTGCAGAGGCTACTGTAACTCGCCATCCTGGTTGTCCATCGTGACAAGTAAACAACTTCATTCACAATGAGTTTGATTTATCTCACTAAAATTATGTATCTGTGAACGTGTGTGGCAAAAATGTGGGCTCGAGCAGTTGGAACGAGTTTGGCCATGCCTATAATTAAAATTTGTGGTTTATTTTGGAATTAGGTACTTCATACGCAGCGTTCGGCTTTTTCCACTGTATTTCAGTGTCTATTTGTGTTGCAAATGCCAATTGTCAGTTGGTGGTTCGTAAGTTACTGGACTGCTAGTGTATCTCTTGTTTTTTTTGTGGGTCCAGATAAAGAGGCCTGTGTACGATAAATGCCATTACTGAGAGTGCTTCTCTCTTGTGGTGATCGCTATCCACACTTACGCGAAGAAAGAGAAAGTTTTTGGCTCTGCAGCAACCCACTTGTATCATACTCTCAAATTATTGTTGTCAGATTATTCCTCTTGCTTGTAATCAGTGACATTCCTTCTAATTATCTGCAAACAGTCACGTAATAGTAGACAGCTGATGTTAAGGACTTGATAGCTATTTCCAATACGTTTTTGAAACTTGTAGTGTGGTATGCGCTACTTTACTTTATAGACTTGTGATCTGAATAAACCTCTGTGCTGAGCATTTATCAAGTTTTTTACTTAAAGATGTTCTCAAGAAGTATTTCCTTTTAATTTCATTCAGTAATATCTGGAAGTTATGTAATTTCTACCAACAGTTTCGTTGTTCGAAATTAATTAATTCCAGGGGTTTGTGTTTTTAATGACTAATTTAATAAATTTTTTTACCTAGTATCTTCCCACTCAGCACCATCTCCTTACCACATTACATCTTGACGCTAGCAGTGTCGCAAATGGCGGCTGTTCGGGGTCAGCAGAACGCACGCTACAGGGCTTCTGGTTCGGAACTGTCCTTGAAGTAACCAGTTTGTAACAGTTCGATATGTCAATGTGGTGCAAACAGCTGCTCAAACTGCTGCTGTAGATGCATCAAGATGCGCCAGAGCCATACGCTGAATACGGTGGTCTTCACTCTAGGTAGAACAGCGTGACCGTCCGGAGAATGCTCTTCTTGCTACCGTACATTCCCGTGACCACCGTTACCAGATATCATGTGCAGTAGCTACATCCCTGCCAAGCCTTTCTGCAGTATCGCAGAAGTACCATCCAGCTTGTAGTAGCCCTACCACACGATATCTTTATAACTCAGTGAGGTGTAGATAATGGTGTCTGGACCTAATAGCATGCTTGGCTAGCATTAGCTCACCACGCCCAAGTTACTGAAGGTAAATCCGATTTTCATCCTCATAATGGTGGTGCTACCGTCACCCGATACGACTGGCGCAAAATTTGAATGGACATAATCTTTCACATATGGAAACACACCTACCAACTTTACTTTAAGTCGCACAACTCCTTCTTTGTGTTGCGATTTTTTTTCCGTCAGTGAGCGTTTCGATAACCAAGGAGAGCAGTACGTGATTTGAAAACGCTAATGTCTCAGTCCTGCATAACCCAATGTTCAGTCTAATTTCAAATGAAATTCAAAGTGTATGTCTGTAGCACAATTTAACTGAAGAACCGGTCGAAATTAGAGAGTGAACACTTTAAATTCCCCCCCCCCCCCCCCCCCCCATGAACCATGGACCTTGCCGTTGGTGGGGAGGGTTGCATGCCTCAGTGATACAGATGGCCGTACCGTAGGTGCAACCACGACGGAGGTGTATGTGATGAGAGGCCAGACAAAGGTGTGGTTCCTGAAGAGGGGCAGCCGCTTTTTCAGTAGTTGCAGGGGCAAAAGTCTGGATGATTGACTGATCTGGCCTTGTAACACTAACCAAAACGGCCTTCCTGTGCTGGTACTGCGAACTGCTTAAAGCAAGGGGAAACTACGGCCGTAATTTTTCCCGAGGGCATGCAGCTTTACTGTATGGTTGGGTGATGCTGAGGGAACTAGATTATGAAATGAGACACTTCAGGTAGTAAAGGAGTTTTGGTATTTGTGGAGCAAAATAACTGATAATGATCGAAGTAGAGAGGATATAAAATGTAGACTGGCAATGGCAATGAAAGCGCTTCTGAAGAAGAGAACTCTATTACCGTCGAGTATAGATTTAAGTGTCAGGAAGTCGTTTCTGAGTATGTGTATGGAGTGTAGCTATGTATGGAGGTGAAACATGGACGATAACTAGTTTGGACAAGAAGAGAATAGAAGCTTTCCAAATGTGGTGCTACACAAGAATGCTGAAGATTAGATGGGTAGATCACATAACTGATGAGGAGGTATTGAACAGAATTGGGGAGAAGAGGAGTTTGTGGCACAACTTGACTAGAAGAAGAGAGCGGTTTGTAGGACATGTTCTGAGGCATCAAGGGATCACAAATTTAGCCTTGGAAGGCAGCGTGGAGGGTAAAAAACGTAGAGTGAGACGAAGATATGAATACACTAAGCAGATTCAGAAGGATGTAGGTTGCCGTAAGTACTGAGAGATGAAGAAGCATGCACAGGATAGAGTAGCATGGAGAGCTGCATCAAACCAGTTTCCGGAAGGAAGACCACAACAACAACAACACACTTTAAATCCGTATTTACTGGACAGTTTTTTCTTGTTTTGGTCCATTCTACCACCTCCTAAAGCACTGAAAGCAAAGAGCGTGGAATAAGACAGGTTCCAGGACAAAGATATCAGAACGATTACGTTGCTCGAACTGTCGACTCGGTCGTTTCCGGAAAAGGTGCTGTTAATAAGAACTGATGTATTTACCGTTTTCCATCTTCTCTCAAAATAATCACGGAATCGTCCTGTAAATTAAACGAACATTAGTTCATATTCTGGTTGGATTTCAGACAGAAAGGTGAGTGGGTCGGTCGCTGAAACACTCTGTATAAATTGGGAAGAACAAATCGGCGTATCACTCGGAAGACCACGATTAGATTGTTGAATTTCCGTAAATCACTTAACACGATTGCTCAGATTGTTTCTTGAAAGATCGCTGCCGATTGTCTTCCCCGACCATCTAAAATGCGAGCCTGTGCTCTGTGTCTATTGACTTCGTCGTCGTTGGGAAGTCAGACCCAAACCTTCCTTCATTTCTCTCACCAAGAAAATACCATCGGCCACTCGGTGGATCGAACCAAAGTCACGACATGTTAGATCGATTTTACGAAGAGTACTCTACAGCACTGGCCCCTTACTAAGATTGCAATCATCGCGAATATCTTTATCATCACGTAGTCGCAAGAAACTGAAAAAAAAGCGAAATTGACTCCCTTACATAAGAAGGGTGAAATAACGGCCCCACAAAATTACACACCAATGTTTAACACCGGTTTGCTGCAGAATGATTGACACATTCTCAGTTCGAATATAATAAATTTTTTTGAGAGGGAAAAGCTTTCTACAAATCAGCGCAGTCTAAGAAAGCATCGCTCGTGTGAAGCTCATCTTGCCCTTTACTTACATGAGGTCCTGCGAACCGTGCATAAAGGGCAACAGACTGATTTCTAAATTTCTGTAAAGGACTTGACACAGTAATGCAGACTGTTAACGAAGGTATAAGCATACGGATTACGTTCCCAGGTATATTAGTGACTTGAAGACTTCTTAAGTAACAGAATCCAGTGTTCTGTCCTCGACGGCGAGTGTTCATCGGAGACAAGGGTATCTTCAGGAGTGCCTCAGGGAAGTGTGATGGGATCGCCATTATTTTTTATAGACATACACTAAGTGGCGAACAGTGTAAGCAGCAGTCAGTGGCTGTTCACATTATTCTGTGGTGTATTGAAAGGTGTCGTCATTTAGTCTGTAGTGGGTTATAAGACGACTGAGACAAATTCTAGTTGTTGTAAATAATGACAGTTTTAAAAGTAGCAGATTATAAGTTAATGCAGATGAGTAGGAAAAACAAGCCCACCTACATCTACATGGATATTCTGCAAATCACATTTAAGTGCCTGGCAGAGGGTTCATCGAACCACCTTCACAATTCTCTATTATTCCAACCTCGTATAGCGCGCGGAAAGAATGAACACCTATACCATTACGTACGAGCTCTGATTTCCCTTATTTTACAGTGGTGGTCGTTCCGCCCTATGTAGGTCGGTGTCAGCAAAATATTTTCACATTCGTAGGAGGAAGTTGGTGAATGGAATTTCGTGAGAAGATTCCGTCGCAATGAAAAACGCCTTTCTTTTAATGATTTCCAGACCAAATCCCGTATCATTTCTGTGACACTCTCTCCCATATTTCGCGATAATACAAAACGTGCTGCCTTTCTTTGAACTTTTTCGATGTACTCCGTCAGTCTTATCTGGCAAAGATCCCTCACCGCGCAGCAATATTTTAAAAGAGGACGGACAAGCGTAGTGTAGGCAGTCTCCTTAGTAGGTCTGTTACATTATCTAAGCGTCTTGCCAATAGAATGCAGTCTTTGGTTAGCCTTCCCCACAACATTTTCTATGTGTTCCTTCCAATTTAAGTTGTTCGTAATTGTTCGTACCTAGGTATTTAGTTGATTTTACGGCTTTTAGATATGACAGATTAATTAATCGTGTAACCGACGTTTAACGAGTTCCTTTAGCACTCATGTGGATAACCTAACACTTTCCGTTATTTACGGTCAAATGCCCCTTTCGTACCTTTCACATGTCTTTTCTAAATCGTTTTGCAGTTTGTTTTGATCTTCTGATTACTTTATTAGTAGATAAACGACAGCGTCATCTGCAAACAACCGCAGATGGGTGCTCAGATTGTCTACCAAACCGTTTATATACACTCCTGGAAATTGAAATAAGAACACCGTCAATTCATTGTCCCAGGAAGGGGAAACTATATTGACACATTCCTTGGGTCAGATACATCACATGATCACACTGACAGAACCACAGGCACATAGACACAGGCAACAGAGCATGCACAATGTCGGCACTAGTACAGTGTATATCCACCTTTCGCAGCAATGCAGGCTGCTATTCTCCCATGCAGACGATCGTAGAGATGCTGGATGTAGTCCTGTGGAACGGCTTGCCATGCCATTTCCACCTGGCGCCTCAGTTGGACCAGCGTTCGTGCTGGACGTGCAGACCGCGTGAGACGACGCTTCATCCAGTCCCAAACATGCTCAATGGGGGACAGATCCGGAGATCTTGCTGGCCAGGGTAGTTGACTTACACCTTCTAAAGCCCGTTGGGTGGCACGGGATACATGTGGACGTGCATTGTCCTGTTGGAACAGTAAGTTCCCTTGCCGGTCTAGGAATGGTAGAACGATGGGTTCGATGACGGTTTGGATGTACCGTGCACTATTCAGTGTGTTGGGTGTTGGCCCTGTGTGCCTCGGTCGTATGCAGTCCTGATTGTGGCGCTCACCTGCACGGCGCCAAACACGCATACGACCATCATTGGCACCAAGGCAGAAGCGACTCTCATCGCTGAAGACGACACGTCTCCATTCGTCCCTCCATCACGCCTGTCGCGACACCACTGGAGGCGGGCTGCACGATGTTGGGGCGTGAGCGGAAGACGGCCTAACGGTGTGCGGGACCGTAGCCCAGCTTCATGGAGACGGTTGCGAATGGTCCTCGCCGATACCCCAGGAGCAACAGTGTCCCTAATTTGCTGGGAAGTGGCGGTGCGGTCCTCTACGGCACTGCGTAGGATCCTACGGTCTTGGCGTGCATCCGTGCGTCGCTGCGGTCCGGTCCCAGGTCGACGGGCACGTGCACCTTCCGCCGACCACTGGCGACAACATCGATGTACTGTGGAGACCTCACGCCCCACGTGTTGAGCAATTGGGCGGTACGTCCACCCGGCCTCCCGCATGCCCACTATACGCCCTCGCTCAAAGTCCGTCAACTGCACATACCGTTCACGTCCACACTGTCGCGGCATGCTACCAGTGTTGAAGACTGCGACGGAGCTCCGTATGCCACGGCAAACTGGCTGACACTGTCGGCGGCGGTGCACAAATGCTGCGCAGCTAGCGCCATTCGACGGCCAACACCGCGGTTCCTGGTGTGTCCGCTGTGCCGTGCGTGTGATCATTGCTTGTACAGCCCTCTCGCAGTATCCGGAGCAAGTATGGTGGGTCTGACACACTGGTGTCAATGTGTTCTTTTTTCCATTTCCAGGAGTGTAGATAAGGAACAGCAAAGGGCCTATAACACTACCTTAGGGAACGCCCGAAAACACTTCAGGTTTACACGATGACTTTCTGTCAATTACTACGAACTGTCGCTCTCTGACAGGAATTCGCAAATCCAGTCACATAACGGAGGCAATAATCCATAAGCACGCAATTTTACTACTAGCCGCTTGTGTGGTACAGTGTCAAAAGCCTTCCGGAAATCCATGAATACGAAATCGATCTGAAATCCTTTGTCAATAGCACTAAACACTTCATGTGAATAAAGAGCTAGTTGTGTTTCACAGCAACTATGTTTTCTAAACCTATGTTGACTGTGTGTCAATAGACCGTTTCCTTCGAGGTAATTTATAATGTTCGAACACAATATAGGCTCTAAAATCCTGCTGACTATCGACGTTAACCACCGACTACAGCATTTATAGTGTGCTGATTGACAGTCGTGTCGATTAAATATCTATGCGTAACATTGAAATGCAATACAAAATGGAATGAGCATGTGAGGATTATAGTAGGGAAGGTGAATTGTCGACTTCCGTTTAATGCAAGAGGTTTGGTTCATCTGCAAATGAAATCGCATATTCGTTACTAGTGCGACCCAACTTTGAGCAGAGTTCGAATTTTTGGGATCGGCACCAGGTGAGATTAAAAGAAGACATCGAAGCCACTTAGAGGCGGGCTTCTAGATGTTAACGGTAAGTTGGAAAAACACGCAAATATTACATAGTGAAGGCGACGTTCTTCACGAAGAGTACTGTTGAGAAAATTGAGAGAAACGTAATTTGAGGCTGACTGAGGAACGATTCTACTGCCACCCATGTACATTTCGCGTAAGGACCACGAAGATAAAATTAGAGAGATTGTGGCTCGTACGGAGGTATGTAAAGAGTGGATTTTTCCTCGCTCCGTTTGGAGTGGCACATTAAAGGAAATGGTACGGAGATATGTAAAGAGTCGATTTTTCCTCGCTCCGTTTGGAGTGGCACATTAAAGGAATTGACTAGTAGAGGTACAGGGTAGACTTCGCTATGTCCGATACGGTGGCCTGTGGAGTATGTAGATGACTATAGGTGTAGAATTCTCTATGAACCACCACCGTAGAAAGTGGCTGTGTTGCACCATTAGGGACGGACAACATGTCGATACCTACACTACTGGCCATTAAAATTGCTACACCAAGAAGAAATGCAAATGAAAAACGAATATTCATTGGACAAATATACTAGAACTGACGTGTGATTACATTTTCACGCAATTTGGGTGCATAGATCCTGAGAAATCAGTACCCAGAACAACCACTTCTGGCCGTAATAACGGCCTCGATACGCCTGAGCATTGAGTCGAACAGAGCTTGGATGGCTCGTACAGGTACAGCTGCCCACGCAGCTTCAACACGATACCACAGTTCATCAAGAGTAGCGACTGGGGTGTTGTGACGAGCCGGTTGCTCGGCCATCATTGACGAGACGTTTCCAATTGGTGAGAAATATGGAGAATGTACCGGCCAGGGCAGCAGTCGAACATTTTCTGTATCCAGAAAAGGCCTGTACAGGACCTGCAACATGCGGTTGTGCGTTATCCTGCTGAAATGTATGGTTTCGTAGGGATCTAATGGAGGGTAGAGCCACGGGTCGTAACACATCTGAAATGTAACGTCCACTGTTCAAAGTGCCGCCAGTGCTAAGAAGAGGTGACCGAGACGTGTAACCAATGGCACGCCACACCATCACGCCGCGTGATACGCCTGTATGGCGATTACGAATAAACGCTTCCAATGTGCGTTGACCGCTATGTCGCCAAAGGCGGATGCGACCATCATGATGCTGTAAACAGAACCGGGATTCATCCGAAAAAAATGACGTTTTGCCATTCGTGCACACAGTTTAGTCGTTGAGTATACCATTGCAGGCGCTCCTGTCTGTGATACAGCGTCAAGGGCAATCGCAGCCATGGTCTCCAAGCTGCTAGTCCATGCTGCTGCTAACGTCGTCGAACTGTTCGTGCATATGACTGTTGCCTTGTAAACGTCCCCATGTGTTCATTCAGGGAGCGAGACGTGGCTGCACGAACCGTTACAGCCATGCGGATAAGATGACTGTCATCTCGACTGCTAGTGATACGAGGCCGTTGGGATCCAGCACGGCATTCCATATTACCCTTCTGAACCCACCGATTCCATATTCTGCTAACAGTCATTGGATCTCGACCAAAGCGAGCTGCAGTGTCGCGATACGATAAACCCGCAATCGCGATAGGCTACAATCCGACCTTTATTAAAGTCTGAAACGTGATGGTACGCATTTCTCCTCCTTACACGAGGAGGACAACCACGTTTCACCAGGCAACGCCGGTCAACGGCTGTTTGTGTATGTGAAATTTGTTGCAAACTTTCCTCATGTCATAACATTGTAGGTGTCGCCACCGGCGCAAACCTTATGCGAAAGCTCTGAAAAGCTAATCATTTGCACGTCACAGCACCTTCTTCCTGTCGGTTAAATTTCGCTTCCGTAGCACGTCATCTTCGTGGTGTAGCAATTTTAATGGCCAGTAGTGTATTTTCGTGATAACGAAGACCAGCAGGACTTTTCACACTTTTACCAAATCGGTCCTCCAGACTGGCGGCGCTAGAAACCACTGAGTCGTTGGCGCAAATATATGTAAGGACAGGTAGAGGATACGTAAAAGCCTTCTGCGTGATGTACGAGGCGGCCGAAGAAAACCTGTAGCATGGACGTGACAATATCTTGACTGTGAGCCAGCGGCCCTTCCTAAGGATCGGTTCGGGAACTGCGAGTGAGGATCCGCCAAATGGCCTCATTTGCATCGCAAGAGCGGCTGCAGCCGGCGAGTCGGCAGCCGAGGGGCTCAGAGCGGCCGGCGGGCTGAGGCGCAGACACGGCGGGCGGCCATAAAGAGCCTTTCCAGCTCTGCGAGGGCGCGGCCGGACTTAGCGCGGGCGGTCGCCCTGCGAGGAGGAGCAGGTGGCTGCTGCCGACCTACTTAGGTGTATCGTGAACGTGTGCCGGGGAAGGACATTCCGATCAAGTTTTCAAAGGAATTAGATTTTACTGCAGACTCGTCAAAATTGTAGTTGTGAGACAGAATCGCTTCAAAAATAAGTCCCTTACTAAGATTTAAATAGGTAGAGGTGCATTTTCGTGAATTTATTTTTGAACGGTTGCACCGATTGTCTTCACCACTTCAGCAGGACAGCTACCGTGTACAAGCGGGGCAGGAGAGCCAGTAATTTGGCAAGATTCCATGCCAATGAAGCTAAATGACAATGTTGAGACTGTAGCAGAAAATGCAGAACTAAACTGTTCAGCTGAAGGAACAAGCGACTGTATTCAAAACGTCATTCCTCAAACTATTAAGAAAGTAGAAGTAGCTCCCAAATCCTTAACTGAAATTAATACAAGTATAAAAATTCTAAAAACCGAATTCTCTTGTGGAGTTGACGCAATTTCAGACAGAATTCTGAAACGTAGTTCGAACGTAACAAATAATGTCCTTAGCGATATACACTATGTGATGAAAAGGACCTGGACACTTGGCTGAAAATGACTTTAAGTACGTGGCGCCCTCTATCGGTAATGGTGGAATTCAGTATGGTGTTTGCTCACTCTCCCTTGATGACAGCTTCCACTCTCGCATACGTTGAGACAGGTGATAGAAGGGAATGGCAGCCCATTCTTCACGGAGTGTTACACTGAGGAGAGGTATCGATATCGGTCGGTGAGGCCTAACACGAAGTCGGCGTTCCAAAACATCCCAAAGGTGTGCTGTAGGATTCAGGTCAGGACTCTGTGTAGGCCAGTCCATTACAGGGAAGTTATTATCGTATAACCACCCCACCACAGGCCGTGCACTATGAACAGGTGCTCGATCGTGTTGAAAGATGTACTCGACATCCCCGAATTGCTCTTCAACAGTGGGAAGCAAGAAGGTGCTTAAAACATCAATGTAGCCCTGTGCTGTGTTATTGACACGCAAAACAACAAGTAGTGCAAGCCCCCTCCATGAAGAACACGACCACACCTTAACACCACCGCCTCCGAATTTTGCTGTTGTCACTACACACGTTGGCAGATGACGTTGACCGGACATTCGTCATACCCACATCCTGCCATCGTATCGCCACATTGTGTACCGTGTTTCGTCACTCCATACAACGTTTTCCCATAATTCAAATCATCCAATGTTTAGGCTCCTTACACCAAGTGAGGCGTGATTTGGCACTTACCGGCGTAAGGTGTGGCTTATGAGCAGCTACTTAACCATGAAATCCAAGTTTTCTCACCTCCCGCCTAACTGTCATAGTACTTGCACTGGATCATGATGCAGTTTGGAATTCTTGTGCGACGGTCTTGATAGATGTCGGCCTATTACACATTACGACCCTGTTCAACAGTCAGTCAACATACGGGGGCGACCTGTACGCTTTTGTGCTGTGCGTGTCCCTTCACGTTTCCACTTCAAGGCCATAGCGGAAACAGTGGACCTAGGGACGTTCAGGAGTGTTAAAATCTCGCGTACAGACGTATGACATCAGTGACATCAAATCACGTTACCACGTTCGAAGTCCGTGAGTTCCTGCTCTCTCTCGATGTCTAATGACTACTGAGGTCGCTGATATGGAGTACCTGGGAGCACAATGCACCTAACATGAAAAACGTATGTTTTTGGGTGTGTCCCGATACTTTTGATCACATAGTGTATACAGTACATCACTGACAAAGGTAATTTTTTTGAGATTCATCAAAATATGCAGCTATTAAACCACTTCATAAGAAAGGTGACAAGACAGACTCAAACAATTATCGTTCATATTCCACAATGACATCATTTTCCCATATATTCAAAAAAGTAATGTACTCAAGTGTAGTCGCACACTTAAGCGGAAACGTTTGGATTCAAGAAGGGTTTCTCGGTTGGGAATGTTGTTTAAATATTCATCCATCTTACTGTACAATCCTTAAATAATAGTAAGTCACAAATTGGTATTTCTTGTTGAGCCGTGTTGTTACATCTTTGCCTACTGGCCCGATCCGTCTCTCTTTAGTCGTCGGGTGGTGCTCCTGTCATCTGTTAGTTGAGTCTTTGGTTGTAATTACTTTGAGCAGCCTGTTGACACATAGGCAGCCAATTGGTCGCAGTCAGCGAGAGACAGCGAGTCAAAAGTCACATGGGACTTACGGTGAACTGTTCACGGAGTTATACGGGCACACGATTGTCTAGGCGGCTGTTGGTCAGAAATGATTGGGCCCACTGTCGATGTTGGCGGTCTACCCTACGTTAACCAAGCATAGTTATTGATCTGGGTCTTGGAGTGCTGTTCATTTTCTGGTACCGTCTGTTCTGTCCTTCGGGGGGAAGGTACTTGTTACTTGATTTACACATGGGCTCCCATGTTGAATTTGCTCCCGCTATTGTATGTGGTCCTCCTTCACTGTATGTCATGAGGTAAACCACCATTTAGATTTAACGAGCTTTAGTTTGATACAATGACTTATTTAAGTTTGAATTTAGATGTGTTTCCCACACTTCTAAGCGACGTCCAGTGCTGTTACCCATCTCAACCTCACAAAACTGACATATAATCTGTTGAAATGCAGGTACACACGGAACGAAAATTACGCTAGTCACAGAGCTGTAACTTTACACAACTATCCTTTCTTTTTTGTAACTGACGTTTGTTGCTTCATGAGGGACAGTATCTAATTATACAGATACTTGTTACAGAAAAGAGAATATTTGATAATTTCTTGGCCAAATAGAGCTTCGGCTAAAGCATTTAGTCACAAAATTACCAAGAAAACTTATCTTTTTCTTTTTCTTTTCTTTTTTTTTTTTTTTTTTTTGCAGCTTATCCGGAATATTCTGTAAATATCATTTTCGAGAGCCTTATTTAACCAAGCAAGCAGGAAACTAGGTTTATGAATGAGAATTACTAAAACGCGCGGTTGAGCGGTGACATAATGACTGCTGTTGGAAGCTAGTGCTAACAACAGACTCTGCCTTAACACGAAGGAGAGTTCGGGAATCAGTAGGGTAAGTTACAATCGTGTTGGAAACGGAGATTATAGACATCCCAGAGAGTCTAGCGGGTGGGTGCCTCTCAAGTACAGAATCTCATTACGTCCCATATGTCTTTTCCGTTTCTGTAAAATATTACTTTTTGATAATTCTTTATAATATCTTGAGGTAATCAGTGGGAGCTAAAAGTTGAATAATTTCTCAAGGCCGATGACAGAAATTGAGTTTCATTCGGTGAGAGGATGCCATCGCAGTTCCACTAATTCACGGGGCGCTAGGCAGCAGTTATTTACGATCAAAGTGGAAAAAGTTAGAGGAGAGAATGTTTTCCCGATAATACTAACGTAAGTACACTCGCAAGTTTTTCTTTTCTTCAGCCTAGCACAGTAACAGTCTTACGTTTCCACGACTTTACAGAATTATTTGCGTGTCCTTTATTATTTCAGTGTTAGGATTGTAGTACATAAATGAATTTTAACTACCAGTATTCCTGTGATTATTATCTGGCGAACGTGAAGATAAATGTATTATGTATTTTCAACCACAAAAAGTCAAGATAAATGGAAAAGGGGTGCGGAATAAGAGGACTTTCAAGTATCAGTATTCATTCGCTGTGATGCATAGTCCTATTGCGAATTCCGTGTGACATTCAACAACGCACCTCTGTTGTTGTTGTTGTTGTTGTTGTTGTAGTCTTCAGTCCTGAGACTGGTTTGATGCAGCTCTCCATGCTACTCTATCCTGTGCAAGCTTCTTCATCTCCCAGTACCTACTGCTACCTACATACTTCTGAATCTGTTTAGTGTATTCATCTCTTGGTCTCCCTCTACGATTTTTACCCTCCACGTAGCCCTCCAATACTAAATTGGTGATCCCTTGATGCCTCAGAACATGTCCTACCAATATATCCCTTCTTCTAGTCAAGTTGTGCCACAAACTTCTCTTCTCCCCTATCCTATTCAGTACCTCCTCATTAGTTATGTGATCTACCCATCTAATCTTCAGCATTCTTCTGTAGCACCACATTTCGAAAGCTTCTATTCTCTTCTTGTCCAAACTAGTTATCGTCCATGTTTCACTTCCATACATGGCTACGCTCCATACCAATACTTTGAGAAACGACTTCCTGACACTTAAATCTATACTCGATGTTAATAAATTTCTCTTCTTCATAAACGCTTTCCTTGCCATTGCCAGTCTAGATTTGATATCTTCTCTACTCTGACCATCATCAATTATTTTGCTCCCCAAATAGCAAAACTCCTTTACTACTTTAAGTGTCTCTTTTCCTAATCTAATTCCCTCAGCGTCACACGACTTAATTCGACTACATTCATTATCCTCGTTTTGCTTTTGTTGATGTTCATCTTATATCCTCCTTTCGAGACACTGTCCATTCCGTTCAACTGCTCTTCTAAGTCCTTTGCTGTCTCTGACAGAGTTACAATGTCATCGGCGAACCTTAAAGTTTTTATTTCTTCTCCATGGATTTTAATACCTACTCCTTTTTTTCTTTTGTTTCCTTCACTGCTTGCTCAATATACAGATTGAATAACATCGGGGATAGGCTACAACTCTGTCTCACTCCCTTCCCAACCACTGCTTCCCTTTCATACCCCTAGACTCTTATAACCGCCATCTGGTTTCTGTACAAATTGTAAATAGCCTTTCGCTCCCTGTATTTCAGCCGTGCCACCTTCAGAATTTGAAAGAGAGTATTCCAGTCAACATTGTCAAAAGATTTCTCTAAGTCTACAAATGCTACAAATGTAGGTTTGCCTTTCCTTAATCTAGCTTCTCTGAGTGAACTGAAAACGGTCTTCATATTTCTCATTTGCTATTTCTGTATCATTTGCTTTCCTATTTGCTATATAGATAGTAAAAAGAGGTTGACGAATAACTAATTTCATCTTCTAGCTGACTTCCGAGTGATATTGTATGATATCAAACGCAATCAGTCATCCACTGTTAACGTGTGGTGCCCACGAATGACGGTATTCACTGCCACTAAAGTTTGATTTGGCTGTGTCTTGTAACGGCACCAGAATAAAAGTATTTCAGTTGTGGTAATGCTGTTCACAGGGAAAGATTTGTTTATTTCCCGAATGATTAATTAGGTGTATATATTCTATGTGTGTCTTAGGCATTCCGAAATATTCATTGATTTTCACTTAAGTGTAGATCACTTTTGCGTAGATACACTAGCTTTTCTCCAATTTATAAAATCCATTCATGTCGAGGTAAGAAGAGAGCAAGTCACCTTGAGATACTGAAAGTAATAGATTAATCACGTGGACGACCGTGGTAACAGGGCCTAGTATGACACTGTTACAAGACAGTAAGAAACATTCCTGTCTTAGAATGAACCTAATAAGAAGCAATAAGAAAACAAGTTATTTTTCTTAGAGAAATAGAAAGCAAATAAAGATGGTGGGAAGGGGGAAAAATATAGGTACAAACACATATGATGAAATATGCCAGAACTGAAGATGAAGGGTCGTTAAGGACCAAAGGAACAATGTCTCGAAGACGGTACGGTGTGCACGAACCGTAACGACCAACATGGATGGTGATGAATTATATTATTGTGATAATTAGAAGAGACACTGTTACGGATCTTGCATACTAGTTACGGCAATTGTTACTTCGTAAAAGTAACAGGTGACCAGGCATGTGAATAAAAATCTATGTTATTTTTTTAATATTTTGAAGCCCTCCTTATTGTGAACTAATTGGATAAATGTTGGTTACAGATGACCCTGTATTGCGTAGGTGGTTATGGCTTGTGCATATGTAGATTCAGAAAGACGCAGAACTATAACTACCTAATGACGATACTCACTGTCTTCAGATACCTATGTAAAATGCTGATGGCATGTACACACTCCTAGACAGGGTATATTTTGTTCTCAGTGTCTTAAGTGATTGAAATTTATTTTGACTCAATGCAAAGGCAACCTTATGTATGTATTAATACATAATTTGCTAAGTAAACACGAATATTACAGTCACAGGATACAAACTGAAATGTAAGCAAATACGGAAAAAAGGCTCATATTTAATAGGTTAATTTTAAGCTACAAATAGAGGAAAGAAACAGCAATACTAGCTTCTCACAGATAATTTAGTTCGGCGGAACTTTAAAATTCCTTACCACACCGGCAAGATAAAGGAAGTGAAAGAAACCACATTTTTGGTATTGAGGATAGACGGCAGCCTCTTAAGTAGTAACAAAATCGTGACATCATACAGAAACAGAGGGCAACTACCTTTTAATAAGAGTATTGTGTGCAGTGGGTAACTGTGGTACACTTAAGGCGGTGTTCCTTAGACACTTTCAATACTTGACAGTATGCAAGTTTTCAGCTGAGACAGAAGTAATATCTTTTTGTTTGACACGAAGCCATCAGTGTAATTCGTGGTCTTCTTAAGACCAAGTTGAAACTCTTCTATTGACAATATCCTGCTATTATTACCAAGATTAGTGGAAATTGGTATGATCTGTTTTTGTAATGGTCTCCCCGTATCATTCCATTACCACATTTCGATACTCCACAAGAATTTATAGCGGCCAGTGTAGTCATTAATGTCGGCCTAACATCTGACTTTCGGAAAAATATGTACATCTAAGAAGCAATTATGTAAATAAAAGATTGGTTTAAGAAAGGAATTAAAAATCAGGATGAGAGAATGTCAGTGATAAGATACGCTGATGACGCTGCTTCCTGAGTGAAAGTGAATAAAATTTACATGATCTCCTGAGTAGAATGAACAGTCTAATGAGTTCAGAATATGGATTGAGAGTAATTCGAAGAAAGACGAATGGAATGAGAAGTAGCAGATACGAGAACAACAAGAAACTTAACATCAGGACTTATGGGCACAGAGTAGATGAAGTTAAGGAGTTCTGCTATCTAGGCAGCAAAATGACCAACGACGGACGGAGCAAAATGGACATCAAAAGCACACAAGCACTGGCAAAAAAGGAATTTTTGGCCTTGAGAAGTACATTGGTATCAAATATAGGCCTTATTCTGAGGAAGGAATTTTTGAGAATGTGGGTTTGGAGCACAGCATTGAGTGATAGTGAAACATGGACTGTGGGAAAACCGGAACAGAAGATAATCGAAGCTTTTGAGACGTGGTGTTATGGGCGAATGTTTAAAATTACGTAGACTGATGAGGTAGGGAATGAAGAGGTTCTGCGCAGAATCGGAGAGGAAAGGAATATGTGGGAAACACTGAAAAGAGGAAGGGACAGGATGATAGGACACCTATTAAGACTTCAGGGAATTACTTCCACGGTACTAGTTGGAGCTGTAGATGGCAAAAACTGTATGGGAAGACAGAGATTGGAATACATCGAGAAAATAATTCAAGCCGCTGATTTCCAATTGCTACTCCGGGATGAAGAGGTTGGCACAGGAGAGGAATTCCTGGCGGGCTGCATCAAACCAGCAGAAGACTGTAGACTCATAAAAAAATAAACATCAATAATTGGAAATATTAATATCAAACATATAGTTCTAAGTAATTAAGTGGTATTTAATGCAACGAATGCCATATCCCAGGGCCGCTTAGTACTGTTACTCGATTACAAACATTAAAATAAAAATTTTGTAATAAAAAATCAAGTGTGTAACAGAACTTGTTTGCAGATTTAGATAGAACGCTGTTAGCCCTATGTGATTGCCACATACTAGATTAAATACTCGTTTCATTTTCAGTATCAGTGACCACGTGAACAAGGAAACTGAGTAGTACATTACAGTACTTGAACGTTACAAACAATCCGAAATATGGTCTCCGTGTAAACACTGACAACTAGAAGGGGCAGGGGAATGGGAGGTAAGACGTTCGGGGATTAACTTTCACTGCATTAGAGGTAGCCGTAGATGGCTAAGAGTGCAGGGAAACACAGAGACTGGAATACACTCACAAAATAGTAGAGGACATTAGGGGTAAGTGCTACTCTGAGATGAAGAGTTTCGCAATTTGGCACACGAAGTGTTGGGAGGCTGGATAAAAAAAGTAAGATACTTTTCATAAAGTACCTTATTTTCAGTAAATATCTCATTATAATTATTATAAGTATCTCGATAACGTATCTTATTAATAATTAATGACGACTAAAGAAACTGATACTACAACGAGACTCGAGCTATCTGCTCCGCGGAGTTTTTTGAACCAACCCTAATATACTCATGGGGAAGGTATTACGCTGCTACGAAATGATAATGTTATAATAAGCTTTTGTAGGAGAGCTTATACTAGCAAAGAGTGTGATTAGTTGTTTAGAAATTCCCTCTTAAACGAGCCGGGCTGCTGGTACAAAAGGGTAAAACTGATTTCCACTAGGCTATGTAATACCCCGGATTAGTGCGCAGCTATTACGCTCGCAGAAGAAGTCCTAACCGCTCGCTGTGGTTATCGAGCGGTGTTCCTAACGGCAATATCGGGGGATCGAGTTCCCTTCAAATTGGCTCACCGCTTCCAGACGATTCTCTTTCCAATTCCGCTTCGCCAACGCAGCAGATCAGCCTAAAGTGATGGAGACAGAAATAGCTCCCAAAAGACCTGGATACCTAACACAGCCACACAATACGGTCTCATGTAATTTAGTAAAACTTCCTGTGATCACAGCTAATTGGTACAAAATTAAATAAAAACATCTAATACCCATCTGACGTATACATAGTGTTACAAGTAAATGATACGGTCTCCCGCCACTGCTTTAGGAAAAGCGTGAAAAGTGGAATGAAACGAGAAAGTTTTCAGTTCAGCTGCGATTTTTTCGGTTGAAAACACACGTCGTTTCAGTCTCAAGTAAAGGAAACATTCATGTTTGGTTAACGTGCAAAGAGCAGTCACCTTCTGAGCGCATTAACCATGTTAGATCATAAATTAAAGAAAGCCTGCCTTACTAGCTTTATTATGACGGTAACATCAATGACACATCTCATCGAGCTCTGAAAAAATCTATGGATAATTTGTATTAAACTCATAGCTAATGATTTATATGCGTTGTATGTGTATTGTCTGTAGTTTCGGACATGACACCACGCAAATAAATGTATGCGTGTTGACAGCAAATAGATACTTCGAGTGCGGATGTACTTTTAGCACGACCTCTTGGAAGAACCAGATGAGGTTCCGAGCAATGAAGATAATGGACAGGGAAAAATGCATATATAGTGTGCGACACATGGGAAATGGGGTGGATGGGAAGCGTGGTGGAATAGCCTAAACGGTTAAAGCGTCTGTTTGCAATAAGCGGGTAATTCGTGTTCGAGTCCTAGTGAGGCACAAATTTTTACTTGTCGGCATTGGATTTATTTCAGTATCCGATAGAAGGTGATAGCGGAATTTACCATCTGTCACAGATAAATAGAAAAATATAAATTTTTCCCAATGGAACCATCCAGAAGACGATGGTCCTCTGGAATTTTCGATGAAGTGTAATGTTAACCAGTATGTTAACGGTTAGTAAACATGAATGAAAATATGCACCATTAATTTTCGTTGGAGGGTTAATCATTTTTACTAGTCTTTGCAGCGTCTATGTCTGCTGTTATAACAGTTATAATTTCCGCTAAGCACATTATTCGAATGAGCAGTAAGGTAGATTAATGCTTCAGGTTCATTCCTTAAGGGTCGCATCATTTTCTAATACCACGCATTCAGAAGTGTCTCGTATCATGCACATGTGTGTAACGTCAAACAGCGAAGCTCTAGGTTGTTTCGAAGATTTAATGTAATGGAATAGGGAATAAATTTCAGTAGTTATGATTTCATAACATAATGAAAAATCGGCAAATTCAATGTAAGCAGAGGATAGCTATGATGCTGTACATAGTGCTATGGAAAGATAAGACAATGTTCTTTTGTTATCTGAATCAGTACTTTAACCACTGTACTTCTGTAGATGATACTACACTACTAAAGTAAATTTCATAGGAATGCAACGAAACTGCAAGAGGCGCAACGCCTGTGTTAATGAAAAATAAATGATTATTACAGGAGAATCAGGCGCCCCCCTAAAAACTCATCTAAAGTTAGTTGAAAGATTTATATTAAAAGCCTGAATGCTTCTAAGTCTCAGAGCCCACAGAAGAAAAAGCTCGTAGGCCAATCTGCAAGCTGATGTAAGTATTCTGTCTATATAGTCATTGTGTAATATATTTAATCGACAGTGTATAACAATCATTGTGCAATTTCGGCTGGCTAGTAGTTCTTTCCATTGGTTTGCCACCTTGGATGATACACCTTGTAATCGAACAAATCACTCTCATTGTCATTCTGCCAACCATTAGCCTGATTACATGGACCACTACTGCGTTTTCATAATTCTCACACTTGCATTCGGAATTCCATTCCGTTTACTAGACCATAAATTAATTCTCCAATCTCTCTAGTCATTCCCGTCATGCCTAACCCATTGCTGAATGTGCATCCTTTTCGATTTGAGGGATTTGCGTTAAAGGCCACTTCCGTAAGTCAAAGTATATAATAATAATCTCAGTCCCATGTAGACGCATTTCCAATTTTGGTTTGAAATATAAACTACCTTAAACAGTGATAAATTCTTCTCGGGTTATCAGCCGAGTGGTGGCGTCGTCTTGTCGCAAAGTTTCAATGAGTTTCGTACCCATCATCTTCTGGCGAAGAGGATGCACTACAGCACCTATAAAATGAAGGCAGGTTAGATGTAATTGTGTATCCTTTTAGTTCACTTTTTACCAGTTTAAGGATATAAATTTCTTCACGGATTGCTGAGAATAATTTTAAGGATATGAAATCTCATTGCATGACTCCTTTTTCAATACTGGTTTCTTCACTATTTAGATGAAGTGTAACGGAAGCAATATCCATTTCCTGTGAGTTTCAATTACAAAGAATTTTTATATGTCCTCCTTTAACATTGAGATATGTTGCTAAGAGGTATTTGTCGTCATTTATCGGTCACCAGAACATTTGCAAAGATTTTGCTAAACGTTCTCCCTGCTTCGCTCCTCTGCAAGGAAATACACACCGTGACTTCAATTCAATGTGCTTTTCATTTTCTCGTCCCGTCTCTTATTACTGTTTCCATCTCATAGCATTAAATTCGTCTTTCTACTCCAGTAACCTATATTTAGATCTTAAAGGCCTGAAACTAACTGTCCCTGATTAAAGTGAGATGCCTGTCGTGATGTTTATGCAGATATGAAATGCAGTTCTCTGTTTGAAACATTAGAGAGAGATATAACTGAAGAGGCAAAAAAAAAAAAAAAAACTGCTACACCTGCGTAGTATCGTGTAGAGCCCCCGCGAGCACGTAGAAGTGCCGCATCACGATATGGCATGGACTAGACAAATGTCTGAAGTAGTTCTAGAGGGAATTGACACCAGGAATCCTGCAGGGCTGTCCCTAAATCCGTAAGAGTCTGAGGGGGTGGAGATCTCTTCTAAACAGCACGTTGCAAGGCATCGCTGATACACTAAACAATGTTCATATCTGGGGAGTTTGATGGCCAGCGGAAGTTTTTAAACTGCGAAGAGTTTTTCTGGAGCCACTCTGTAGCAATTATGGATTTGTGGGGTGTCGCATTGTCCTGCTGGAATTGCCAAAGCCCGTCGGAATGCACAATGGACGTGAATGGATGCAGGTGATTAGGCAGGGTGCTTACGTACGGGTCACCTGTGGGCGTCATATCTAGATGTATCAGGGGCCCCATATCACTCTAACTGTAGACGCCCCACACAATTACAGAGGTTCCACCAGCTTGAACAGTCCGCTGCTGACATGCAGGGTCAATGGATTCATAAGGTTTTCTCCATGTGTGTACACCATTCGGTCGAACAATTTGAAACGAGACTCGTCCGACCAGGCACCATGTTTCATCAGTTCAATGTAGGTGTCGACGGGCTAAGACGAGGAGTAAAACTTTATGTCGTGCAGTCATCAATGGTACACGAGTGGGCATTCGGCTCCGAAAGTCCACATCGATTATGTTTCGTTGAATGGTTCGCACGCTAACACTTGTTGATGGCCCAGCATTGAAATCTGCATCAATTTGTGGAAGGGATGCACTTCTGTCACGTGAAACGAATCTCTTCAGTCGTCGTTGGCCCCTTTCTTCCAGAATCTATTTCTGGCCTCAGCGATGTCGGAGATTTGATGTTTTACCAGATACCTGATATTCACGGTACGCTCGTGAAATGGTCGTCCGGGAAAATCTCCACTTCGCCGCTGCCTCGGAGATGCTGTGTCCCATCTCTCGTGCACCGACTACAACACCGGGTTCAAACTCACTTAAATCTTGATAACCTGCCATTGTGGCAGCAGTAACCGATCTATCAACTGCGCCTTACATTTATTATCTTATATTGGTGTTACCGATGACAGCACCGTTTTCTGCTTACACATTTCTTTGATTGAATACGCATGCCTGTACCAGTTTCTTTCGCGCTTCAGTATACGAGAGTTTGTGAGTGGAGTCTAGTGTGTTACTTTATAGCATCTGTATTAAGCTACGGTGAAAGGCTGCAAATTAACAATAACATACATGGTTTGCAGCCTGTCTATATATAGAACCATGATTTGCTAGAGAATGGTCAAATGAAGTTTCTTGCCAAATTTAGGCCCTTGAGGGTTGAATTTTGATAAAAGCTTTCTCATTAGTTACCTATGGTATATAAGGATTGTTCACGCTCAATATCATGTTAATAAAGTAAACAGCTCAGGTTAACTGTCTAATTCAGAAATCAGTGATTTGGAGACTCACTGCACCAGTTTCATCCCCTTATCGACTCAATTTGGCAAAATACTCAGCCACTACGTAGCTGGTGTCACTCCGCATTTCGATGTTTCAAAGAAGACTAATTTAGAAAGTGCACTAATATAGAAACAGCTACACTTTAGACGTAGAATTTTGAAAAACCACAAGTGCACCACAAAAAGAACGTTGCCTCAAAATTTCATGTGTCTGGGACTATTGGTATAGGTTTCTAAGCGGTACTCTCTGTCATTAGAACGAATGTCATGATGAAACATAAAATTTTCTTAGTACAGTTACTATCGTTATCTTTTCGTTAATCGAAGTTTCGTTAACTGAAGCCAGAACGCCCTGAGATTATTTGCTGTTCGCCTTTCTTTGTCTTACGTAATTTCCTGCGAAAGATTTCTTCTCAATTAGTCGGTCACAAATCATCGAATAATGATATCATCCATCGTATTCATTGACATGATGTTCTTCCAAATCTTTTTTTACTGGCGGTGGTGTATTTGAATGATCAGTATTATCATTTCTCAGAATTATCTGTTGATTTGCATTTTACGATGCCCCCACGAAAAATAATATTCACATCGTTATTGGAAGGTAATTTTCTTGTCGCAGCAATCAACTTACGCAAAATCTTATATCATTCGTAATATTTTGTATCATCGTGTACTGGGGAACTTTTCATAGAAATATACACTCCTCGAAATGGAAAAAAGAACACATTCACCGGTGTGTCAGACCCACCATACTTGCTCCGGACACTGCGAGAGAGCTGTACAAGCAATGATCACACGCACGGCACAGCGGACACACCAGGAACCGCGGTGTTGGCCGTCGAATGGCGCTAGCTGCGCAGCATTTGTGCACCGCTGCCGTCAGTGTCAGCCAGTTTGCCGTGGCATACGGAGCTCCATCGCAGTCTTTAACACTGGTAGCATGCCGCGACAGCGTGGACGTGAACCGTATGTGCAGTTGACGGACTTTGAGCGAGGGCGTATAGTGGGCATGCGGGAGGCCGGGTGGACGTACCGCCGAATTGCTCAATACGTGGGGCGTGAGGTCTCCACAGTACATCGATGTTGTCGCCAGTGGTCGGCGGAAGGTGCACGTGCCCGTCGACCTGGGAGCGGACCGCAGCGACGCACGGATGCACGCCAAGACCGTAGGATCCTACGCAGTACCGTAGGGGACCGCACCGCCACTTCCCAGCAAATTAGGGACACTGTTGCTCCTGGGGTATCGGCGAGGACCATTCGCAACCGTCTCCATGAAGCTGGGCTACGGTCCCGCACACCGTTAGGCCGTCTTCCGCTCACGCCCCAACATCGTGCAGTCCGCCTCCAGTGGTGTCGCGACAGGCGTGAATGGAGGGACGAATGGAGACGTGTCGTCATCAGCGATGAGAGTCACTTCTGCCTTGGTGCCAATGATGGTCGTATGCGTGTTTGGCGCCGTGCAGGTGAGCGCCACAATCAGGACTGCATACGACCGAGGCACACAGGGCCAACACCCGGCATCATGGTGTGGGGAGCGATCTCCTACACTGGCCGTACAGCACTGGTGATCGTCGAGGGGACACTGAATAGTGCACGGTACATCCAAACCGTCATCGAACCCATCGTTCTACCATTCCTAGACCGGCAAGGGAACTTGCTGTTCCAACAGGACAATGCACGTCCGCATGTATCCCGTGCCACCCAACGTGCTCTAGAAGGTGTAAGTCAATTACCCTGGCCAGCAAGATCTCCGGATCTGTCCCCCATTGAGCATGTTTGGGACTGGATGAAGCGTCGCCTCACGCGGTCTGCACGTCCAGCACGAACGCTGGTCCAACTGAGGCGCCAGGTGGAAATGGCATGGCAAGCCATTCCACAGGACTACATCCAGCACTTCTCCATGGGAGAAAGCAGCCTGCATTCCTGCGAAAGGTGCATATACACTGTACCAGTGCCGACATTGTGCATGCTCTGTTGCCTGTGTCTATGTGCCTGTGGTTCTGTCAGTGTGATCATGTGATGTATCTGACCCCAGGAATGTGTCAATAAAGTTTCCCCTTCCTGGGGCAATGAATTCACGGTGTTCTTATTTCAATTTCCAGGAGTGTATCAGTATGGAAGAATGACACGTTTCAGTGAGTAGTTAAGTATCGCCTTGATCTAGTCAGCTGTGCTGTATTAAAAGACTGGTTGGGCCTCTGCACACAACGAAAATCGCGAATGGATCTCGAATTTGCACAGCTAAGTATTCCAACATCAAATAGTAGATAAGAACTCGTGAATAATCTGCCTAAAAGGTATACAATGTGTACACTTTCAGACATTATTCAAAAGCGGTGCTATGAGGTTGCTTTCTCCTATCTATTATCGCTGAAACTCGAAATGAATGGTTAGTCAAATGCTTCATTAATCCAATAACGCTTTAAAAAGAAAAAATCCATTTACTACTGAAAATAAGGAGCCTACCGATCAGTTCCAATACATAAGAGGGGAGTGTAGTAAGTAATACACATCATTTCTTCTCTCGGACCGTTCGGATTGAAAAACGCGAAATTTTCCGTATGACATCGCTGAATTTTCCCGTCTTAGCCAGCTTCATGAAGTTCCCATAGGTGGTGCTGCTATACGTAACCTTCAAAATGGCATATGTAACTGATATACGCTCCAAGGAAAGTGCTGTCATTGAATTTCTTTTGGCTGAAAACCAAAGCATCACGGATATTCATAAGCGCTTGCAGAATGTCTGCGAAGACCTGTCAATGAAGAAAAGCACGGTGAGGCGTTGGGCTAGCAGTCTATCACCATCCCAACAAGCTCGCACAAACCTGCGTGATATACCTCGTGCCGGCCGGCCGCACTAAACTAAAACTTCTTAAACGTTGGAACGTGCGGGCACTCTAACGCGAAGTGATCTATAGATCACTATCGAACATCTCCTTTCTCACACAAGTCGGTGCACCCTAGAAAGCTTACAAAACTTCATTGGACAGCTCTTCCTCGTCCAACCTACGGCCTGGATCTCGCACCACCTGACTTCCAACTGTTTGTCCCAGTGATGGAGGCACTCCACGGGAGGCAGTACGTGGAGGATCTGGAGCTGACTGGTGCAGCAAGTCGCTGGCTCTGACGTCGGCCAGTGGAGTGGTACCTTGCAGGAATGCAGGCCCTCAAATAAAGTGGCATAAGGCCATCCCATTGTATGGCTATTATGCTAGAATTTAGGTTTTTTAGCCAAAGATGTAGGGAATACTGCGGTGTATTGAAATCCTGATTAAAATCAAACTGCTTTAAGAAAAAAAAGTGTTTTAGTACTTACTGAATTCCCCTCCTACGTCACTATTACCCGAGAAGCACAACGCATAGTAATCCAAAACCATCAGCTTTCCATAAAAGCGCCCAGTGACCTAAACTTCTGCATTTGTAATTTGATTCACGCCAAAAAAGGGATATTTATTATTAATGGATTGCAATAGTAGCAAAGGCTTGAATCATCACGACAGGGCAGCAATAAACTATCTTTCATTACAGAAACAATTATTTATTTAGGCTGAGCTAAGTATTTCAGAACATGTGAAAGGTGGCTACACTGAGCCACAGCGCCAGAGATTGCGCCAAAGAGTTTTATTCCGCCGCCTCCACTGGCAGTGATTGTTGAGATGTGGTAGTGGACAGTTCTTGTCGAGAAGTCGTCGTGGAGAGTGCTTATTGAGAAGTAGCAGTAGGCAATGCTTGTTGAGAGGCGACCCTGCCAGCAAATATTTTTTAATTTTTTAATTGCTGTCTGTTCGATTACGAAGTCTCGTAACCGGTAGGCACTGACTGGTATTTTTACGCAATCTGACTGCATGCATAACAACAAAGAATGAAAGGAAATTTCCGTTAACACAATTAATTAAATAAGTCCCCAGCAACTATGAAAGCTACGAAACAACAAGGCACAAGTGTCGCTGTTCTGTGTGTGGAAGTGTGATTCAACGTACACATCTGGCACGGTTCTTCCTCAATACGACAAGATATTTTAACTACCATTTATACTGAAGTAATTAAAAAAAATAAACAGAAATACTATAATTGCACACGGTAACCAGAAATACAGTCTAATACAAGAACACGAGCCAAATGCTTTGTTGACTGAACCTGTGACCAAGAGGCATTATTGTTTAAGAATTTGAAATAATAAAAAAAAAAGAAATTTTTTTTACCTTCATATATATTGACGAAAAGCACACTCTGATCATTACAGCATCCCCAATCCAATAACATCTGGTGTCTAGCAGATCAAAACAATACTACAAATTCTGAACAAGCACTCACCACCGCGACTTCTCAACTACGACTCACCACTGCTACATCTCAACAAGCACTGCCTACTGCTACTTCTCAATAAGCACTCTCCACGACGACTTCTCGACAAGAACTGCCCACTACCACTTCTCAACAAACACTGCCAGTGGAGGCGGCGGAATCTGGCGCTGTGGCTCAGTGTAGCCACCTTTCACATGTAAGAAATAACTTGTACACTGTGCCTATGACGGATATTCCATCATATTATCCAGGAAAAATGAGGCACCAATCGAAGAAGGAAGTATAAGAAATGAGACAGGAGTTGGATAAGAATTTACAGGAAATGATAATTTGTCAGGAAGATGTGAGACAGTCGTTTGCACAGGAAATTTAGCGAGTTCTCTGAAAGAAAAAGGCTGCGAATTGGGCACTGATTGAGCAGTAGAAAGAAGCAATAGTAAGAATCGTAGACGGTTGGTTAGCTGACTGGGATTGCAATATAGATCCTGAAAATAGAGAAGAATTGAGCAAGGTGCTATAGAGCAACAAAGACATTTCGAGAGAGGTTTGAAACAAAATTCAGGATTCATTGGAGCGCAGACTGGTGGGAACATAGGAGCAGGCCGTTCTTAACAACCGAAAAGTGGTCCGACAAGATGTTCGTAGTGTCAGAGAGGCTCTGCAAGTATTCAACCTGCTCTTACTGCACAAACAGAGGATTTAAGGTACTTTTTGAATATCGGAAGAATGAGGTACAGGTAAAATACAGCAGCAGAATAAACAAGCGAGGGTCAATGACTATGAAACTTTCGAAGTAACGGGTGCCGGCCCTGGCGGCCGAGCTGTTCTACGCGCTTCAGTCTGGAACCGAGCGCCCGCGACGGTCGCAGGTTTGTATCCTGCTTCGGGCATGGGTGTGTGTGATGTCCTTAGGTTAGTTAAGTTTAACTAATTCTAAGCTCTAGGGGACTGATGACCTCACATGTTAAGTCCCATAGTGCTCAGAGCCATTTGAACCTAGGTTTGCAGAAGAGCAAACTGCTGGTCATTATGGAGCTCCAAATAGTGAAACTTGAGGCTGCAAGCCGGCACATGCAAGTATATGAGGTGAACAATGAGCGTATTCACCTGGCTATTAGATGCTACCACAAAATCGTTGCTTACCAATGAGCAGTCCCATGATGTCCCGTGAGACCAAAACGTTCAGTTCAGTTCTTAGCTGTACAGATATTTCACATGTTTAGGAACCATGGAAATGCACTACGCTAGCACGAAGATGGTTCAAATGGCTCTGAGCACTATGGGACTTAACATCTGGCATCATCAGTCCCCTACAACTTAGAACTACTTACACCTAACTAACCTAAGGGCATCACACACATCCATGCCCAAGGAAGGATTCGAAACTGCGACCTTAGCGGTCGCGCGGTTCCAGACCGAAGCGCCTAGAACCACTCGGCCACTCCGGCCGGCTTGCACGAAGAGATAGAGTAGTTTGATCACTCATTGCCTCCTACTTTTCCTCTCAATCACAGATTGGAATTCCTGTTCGGTTAACTTGAAGGTGACTCTCCTATGCGTATGTGACCTGTGGCACTAGAGTGTGGATCTTATCAACAGTTCAAGGATGTGCTCTTGGAAAAATAATGGTGATGTGTAGGATGAGAAAGAGTAAAAAACAAAGTCATGAGAAACAGAAATGATTTCAATAGTCCAATAAAGATTTTCGAAGGTATACTGAAGAAGAACAAAGTTCTTGAAGTACCAGTCGTTCCGGCGTAGATAATTCGACACTGTTACATGAATGTATTCACAAACTACCAGCAGGTCCTTGCAGGATAAGGTAAGGATGTCTGGAGGCTTTTAAGGAGTTGTTGCAAGAACTTGAATTTGCGAGGGAAGAAGACAGCTAGATTCTGCCACGAGAGCCGGAACATCTGTCGTACTGAAACAGCAACCGAACAGCAAAGGTCATCCGCAGGGCAAAGGCAATCTTCTTGCCTTATAAACAGAACTGAGGAACTGGGGTAAATTCCGTAGGGACAATTGGTACTATTTTTGACAGAGTTTCCTTGAGCCATAGAGAGGTCGATCACCTTTTAAAATTGTAAAATGTATAATCTCTGTATCAACAGAAGAGTTCGAGCAGTGGTTGTCCTCCACCACAGATAAAATCGGAGTGCAGCAAAGGTACAGTCACTGAAGAATCGATAGATGCCAAGTATGTAGGAGACAACGCTAAAAAGTACTACTAACGAATTTTTTGATGTGAAAAAGCTTAAAGCTCTTTAAATTAAACAAATATTATTAACATTCTACATATTTAATCTTCGAGTCTACATAATAGCAGCCCTCTGCCTCTGTAGGGATCCTAACTGTAATGGGAAATGGGAAACATACGTAGCTATGTGTAACGTAATTATGTCATTGCGTTAGAAACAGCATGTGGTAATCGAGTCTCGGATTCGAAGAGATCGTCCACACATGGAGCACTCTCTCCTTCAGCATGACAATACCTAACGACACAAGAGTGCTGCCACATTTGCAAAAGATCTGATTCCTTGGATACGCTGTCGTACACCATACGGTCCCGATTTGGTCCCATCGGATAGACAGATAGATGCAGTACGTAGACATGAAGAATAAAGATGTAGAATGTTTTATTTATAAAGGTTTCAGAAACTTTTCCGAGAAACTTCGGAAGCAAATCCTCATATACATGTACAAAATACATACACTATGTGATCAAAAGTATCCGGACACCCTCAAAAGCATACTTTTTCATATTAGGTACACTCTGCTCTACCTACTGCGAGGTGCTCCATATCAGCGACCTAAGTAGTCATTAGACACCGTGAATAGCCAAATGCGGCACTCAACAGAACTCACGGCTTTCGAACGTGGTCAAGTGATCGGATGTCACATACGACATACGTCTGTACGCGAGATTTACACATTCCTAAACATCCCTATGTCCACTGTTTCCGGTGTTATAATGAAGTGGAAACGTGAAAATACACGTAAGGCACAAAAGCGTAAAGGTCGACCTCGTCGCTACGGTCGCAGGTTCGAATCCTGCCTCGAGTATGGATGTGTGTGATGTCCTTAGGTTAGTTAGCTTTAAGTAGTTCTAAGTTCTAGGGGACTGATGACCACAACAGTTAAGTCCCATAGCGCTCAGAGCCATTTTTGAACCGACCTCGTCTGTTGAATGAGACCGCTGGCAGTTCAAGAGGGTCGTAACGCATAATAGGCAGACATCTATCCAGACCATCACACAGGAACTCCAAACTGCATCAGGATCCACTGCAGGTACTACGACAGTTAGGTGGGAGGTGGGAAAACTTGGGTTTCGTGGTCGGGCGGCTGCTCATAAGCCACACATCGCACTGGTAAATGCCAAACGACTCCTCGCTTGGTGTAAGGAGAGTAAACATTGGACGATTGAACAGTGTGAAAACATTGTGTGGACTGACGAATCACGGTAAATACTGTGGCGATCAGACAGCAGGGTGTGGGTATGGCGAATGGTTGGTCAACATCATCTGTAAGCATGTGTAGTGTAACAGTAAAATTCAGAGGCTGCAATATTATCATGTGGTCGTGTTTTTCATGGAGGGGGCTTGCACCCCTTATTGTTTTGCGTGGCACTACCACACCAGAGGCCTAAATTGATGTTTTAAGCACCTTCTTGCTTCCCACTGTTGCAGGGAAATTCGGGGACGGTGATTGAACATTTCAACACGATCGAGCACCTGTTCATAATGCAACGCCTGTGGCCGAGTGGTTACACAAAAATAACATCCCTGTAACGGACTGGCCTGCACAGAGCCCTGACCGCAATCCTGCAGAACACCTTTGGGATGTTTTGGGACGCCGACTATGTGCCAGGCCTCACTGACCGACATCGATACTTCTCTGAGTGCAGCACTCAGTCAAGAATGGGCTGCCATTCCCCAAGAAACCTTCCAGCACCAGATTGAATGTATGCCTGCGAGAGTGGAAGCTGTCATCAAGGATAAGGGTTGGAAAACACCATATTGAATTCCAGCGTTACCGATGGAGCGCGCCACGAATTTGTAATTCATTCTCTGCCAGGTGTCCGGATAGTTTTGATCACATAGTGTACGTTCAGGAGTCTTTGGTCGGTTAGAATGCCTTAAGAAATTAAATACCCTCTTGCCTCTTTTCCTTTTTTTTTCAGATGTTTGTTCCATTATCCTTAGTCCATTCTAAAGGAAGAGTAGACCTTGAGCCTACACATTCATGCTTCTGCAATGTTCACCTCAGTCAATACCGATACATGGTTACCGTCATAACTGCATTGACATTTATGATTTGCACACGAATCACGAAAGAATTTATATTTACCCGTCGCTCACTAACCGTATGCTCCCTGACATCTTCACTTCGGCATGTTCACTTGCCAACGGCTATTGTTCATTATCAATGAATGACGTAGACGGAAAAAAACTCAGAGGGACGTAATAAAAAACATACATTGTGCTGATAAATCATAACGACCACATGTGCTCCCAGGATATGTAACATAATGTGAAACTCTAGAAAAAGACACGTAATTACGGATCTTCGCGATATATCTTCAAGCAAGACAATAAACATTTTATAATGTTGAAGAACATTCTAGTTTTGATTCTATAGTGCAACAGATTGAAAAAATATAATCTGATCGTATAACCCAGCTTCCACTTCACAGTAAGTGAGCAGTCCATAAGCCTTTGCGTCGTCAAGTGCAAAAGTATCATTTCTTGTAATAGTGCGCTGTAAAATTCTGTACACAGAATGATTGCAAAATAACTCTGCAGATATTCAGAACGCACGACTGAAATATCGTACACATCACATGTTACTCGCTCAGAAGCCTCATCATTGCAGGACTCCAACAGCAGCATGTTGAAGATAGTAACAGAATGCAGAGGAGCCGATAGCAGAAACAAAAATAGATTGGCGAGTGCCCATTGGAACCTACACATACGCGAAGTTGGGCGTATGTGATCGTCTCTCATTGGTTAAAAGTCGATGCAGCAAGCTAGAGGCATAAAATGGTACGGCGAAGAGACAAAGGAATATCTCAAAGAGCTTGGCGCTGCTAATGGAATCGGACCATAGTGTCACATAAAAGAACATTATTATTATTATTATTATTATTATTATTATTATTTATCTTATGGCCTTCATTGAACCACTCTAGTCAAAAATACAAACAAGTTGTTACATAGGGATTCAATTTGACTCAACAATAACTTCATATGATATTTAGGTAATATAATTATTAGAGTCTATTCTTATATGAACGGTGTCATGCTCTTCTGTATGCCCAATATTTCTTCATTCTCTCAGACATTTTCTTTCTTTCTTCGTCTGAGACCACTCTTCCTGTACTCCTTTTATTGATTTTCATTTGTAGTCTGGTTAGCGGGTCTTGCAGTTTTCGGATTTCCTCTGTCTTGTTTTCTAGGTCATCTACTGTAATTTGGAGTTCTTTTATATCTTCATTAATTTCTGTGATCCATTTAATGTCGCTCTTGCTATTCCACAATTTCTGTATTATTTTCTTACTAATTCTGTTTTCTGGAGTTCTTATCAGATGTACAATGAATGAGATGCGTTTCTTCCTGATCGTGCTCATGACTGGTTCTATTTTCTCATATACTGTTTCATTTGATGCTATTCTCCAATGTCTATTCTCCAATGTCCATTTATCTTACACTGTTTATTTAAATATGTCCAAATTATTCTTCTTTCTATTTTTAGTATTCTGTCAATTTCAGCTGTATTAGTTGTTTTTAAGATAGTTTTAGCTGCATACGTTGTTTCTGGTTGTGTAACTGTTTTATAGTGTTTTAATTTTGTATCTAAAGATAGGCTTTTTGTTGTATGTATTTTTGGCAATGTAATTTGCGTAGTTCAGTATTTTTACTCTATTCCGCCATGATGGCTTCTCATTTAGATTTTATGTTATTATTTCACCTAAATATTTAAATTTATCGACAATTTTGATTTCCTGTTCTCCTATTGTAATTTTGTTGGCAAGTGGTGGATCAGTTAGCATAATCTCCGTTTTTTAAACGATATTCTGAGGCCTACTTTCTCTGCTATTTCTTGTAGTGATTTAACTTGTTGCCTGGCTTCTTGAACGGCGTTGGCTGAGAGAGCAAGATCATCAGCGAATTCCAAGCAGTTTAAGCTAATATCATCTTTTGCACTTTAAATTCTTATCGTCTTTCGATCGCCCTTGTACCATTCCCTCATTATGTATTCCAGTGCACAGTTGAACAGTAATGGTGATAGGCAGTCACCTTGTCTTAAGCCTGTTGTTATAAGGAATGGTTCCGAAATTTCTCCTCTAAACTTCACTTTTGACTTGGTGTTGGTTAGAGGGAGTTGTATATTTTTAATTAGTTTCGGATGGAGTCCTAGATTTCTTAAAATTTTTAATACTGAAGGTCTGTGAAAACAGTCATATGGCTTCTTAAAATCTACAAATGTTATTGCCGGAGATTTGTTCCGTTTCTTGTAGTATGCCATAATCAATTTTATACTAATTACCAGCTCTGCACAGCTTCTCCATGGTCTGGAACTTCCGTAATATTCCCCTAACTCCTGTTCCAATTGCTCCTTGATTCTTTCATATAGGATCTTGGATAGAATTTTGTTTGTGCAATTTAGGAGAGAGATGATTCTGTAGTTGTCTGAGTAGCTCTTATCTCCCTTTTTGTGTAGCTGGTGGATGTTAGCTGTGGTCCAATGTTCGGGGAATCGTTCTGTTAGCCAAATTTTTGTTAGAGCCATGTGTAAAGAGGTCTTGACTGTGTCACTTGCATATTTCCACAATTCAACAAAAATCCGATCTTCTCCACATGCCTTATAATTTTCTTGTTCTTTAAGAATTTTTCTTCTTGGAAAGTTGAAGGGTCTAGTTTGTTAGTTTTGATTTTTATTGGGGTATCTATGTTGATTTGCAAGGGTTCTTTGGGTTCCTCGCAATTCAGAAGTTTGTTAAATACTTTTGCCATGATTTCTGCAATTTCCTTGTTACTGTGTGTCATTCTTCCATCTTCATCTTTCAGCTTCAGTGTAGGTGCCTCATATTGTTTTAATTGTTTCCCAAAGATTTTATAGTAGTTTCTGGAGTTGGTTTTATGATAATTACCTTCTATAGAGTGTATAATATCTTTACGGAATTCATGGAGAAGAAATAAAAACTTTGAGGGTCGCCGATGACATTGTAATTCTGTCAGAGACAGCAAAGGACTTGGAAAAGCAGTTCAAGGGAATGGACAGTGTCTTGAGAGGAGGGTATAAGATGAACATCAACAAAAGCAAAACGATGATAATGGAATGTAGTCGAATTAAGTCGGGTGATGCTGAGGGAACTGGATTGAGAAATGAGACACTTAAAGTAGTAAAGGAGTTTTGCTATTTGGGGAGCAAAATAACTGATGATGGTCGAAGTAGAGAGGATATAAAATGTAGACTGGCAATGGCAAGGAAAGAGTTTCTGAAGAAGAGAAATTCGTTAACATTGAGTATTGATTTAAGTGTCAGGAAGTCGTTTCTCAAAGTATTTGTATGGAGTGTAGCCATGTATGGAAGTGAAACATGGACAATAAATAGTTTAGACAAGAAGAGAATAGAAGCTTTCAAAATGTGGTGCTACAGGAGAATGCTGAAGATTAGATGGATAGATCACATAATTAATGATGAGGTATTGAATAGAATTGGGGAGAAGAGCAGTTTGTGACACAACTTGACTAGAAGAAGGGATAGGTTGGGAGGGTAAAAATCCTAGAGGGAGACCCAGAGATGAATACACTAAGCAGATTCAGAAGGATGTAGGCTGCAGTAGGTACTGGGAGATGAAGAAGCTTGCACAGGATAGAGTAGCATGGAGAGCTCAGAACTGAAGACCACAACAACAACAACAGTGGAATCCTCTCTTGATTCTTCTAATATTTTGTGTGAATTTTTTCTTTCATTTTTTTAGGTTGATGGCATTTTTTCAGTTTTATGGGTTTGAAACTTTAACAATGCTTGGTGTCTATCTTCATGGAATTGGTCACATTCTGATGTCCACCATGCATGTTCCCTTCGTGGGTTCCAGCAAGCTAGATTCTCTGCTTCTTTTTTAAGATTAGGCTCTATTTGTTCTATATCATCTGTTAATTTTATGGTTTGTGTTATTTGTTGGTATTTATTATTTTTAATTGGCTGATGCGGGTCAAACCTCCTTTTTATTTTATTAGTTTTTCCGGTCCTCTTCTTTAACAGAGTGAATTTGATTTTAATTTTAACTATATAATGGTCTAAGCCTGTGTCTACTCCTCTCAGTACTTTAACATTGTGGATCTCCTTATGAAAATTTTGGTCCATACAGACATGGTATAGCTGCCACTCCCCCTTCCTCCAGTCTGGATGTTTCCATGTTTGAAGTTTACTTGACTTCCTCTTAATGTGTGTTGATTTGGATACAAGGTTGTGTTCTCTGCAGAGTTCTATAAGTCTTTGACCGTTTTTGTTCGTAAATTTATGTGGAATCCATTTTCCAATTATATCTTTATATTTCGTTTCTTTTCCCAACTGAGCATTGAAATCTCCCAATAAGATTTTTACATTCTTTTTATTTACTCTGTTCACAGTTTGTTCTAGAAGGTCCCAAAATTTATCTACCTCTTCCTTTGGTTTTGTTTGACAATTTTTTCATTTGTTGGAGCATGAGCATTTATTATTGTATAGGTATTATTAATTATTTTAAAGCTTAGAGTCGCAGTTCTTGGTTATACTGCTTGGAAATCCGTTAGAGATTCTATTATTGTTATGTTTACTAAAAACCCAGTTCCAAACTGGGGACATTGTTTCATTGCCCTCGGTCCTGGTTTCCCATTATAAATTCTGTATCTTTGTGATTCGAATAGGTCCTCTGTGGTGTTTCTCATTTCTTGGATCTTTGTTATTAAAATTCTTTGTTTGTTTAGTTCATCTGTGAGCTCCTTGAGTTTTCCAGTCTGAAGCAGTGAGTTTATGTTGTATGTTGCTATATAACTTATCTGCTCATGTTTGATATTCTTTTTGTGTTTTAGTGTGCATTTTGATGGTTGCAAACGCTCCGATTCGTTGCTGTCTACTCACTGAATTCGATGTAGCCTCTTCCTGCCTTCTTGAGCAGTACGGTGGATTTTTTTTTCCCTAAAAGACCTTTCCATTTTTGAATTTCGAAGGTTGTCAACCTTAGTTGGAGCCAACTACGATTTACAACTACGGTTGTTAACCGTAGAGGGTGTGTTTGGTCCGTGAGAGCTACTTTAACACAACATTACTAGCAATTTTAGAAAGCAATAAAATGAAAGTTCAGTTGAGCCCGCCATTTTCCAGTGGTTCCTTGATACCTCAAGGTGTGTCTAATCAACGTATCCTTTCTTTTGGTCACGTTTTGTCAATAATTTATTTTCTTTTTCTATCAACTCATTATGTTTTCCGTCTGCTCTGATCATCACAGTTTTCCAACATGCTTATGATCAAGACAAATACTTTAAAAATTCTATCACCCAAGTATATATTTGATGTCAACATATGTTTCTTTTACTGGAGAACTTTTTTGATAACACAACTCCGTATTTACTGTCATGCTCACTGTTGCTCTTGCCGATTAATTTGCCAACCAAATTCTAAAAATCGTGTTATACTTTTACTTTCCCATGTCGTATTGAAGTTCCCTCAGCATCACATTCCTTTAGTCAGTTACTTTGCTGTCCCCTGCTTTTACTCTTTTTGATGCCCATCATATAACCTCTTTTTGAATTATCGACCATCTTGTTAAACTGATCTCCCAAGAGCTTTGCCATCTATGACAGAATATCGTCTTCTGTAAACAGTAAAGTCTCCATTTCTTCCCATGAAATGTCATCCCCTTCCAAATTTCTAGTTGGTTTCCTTTACAGCTTGCTCATCGTACAGATTGAGTCAGATGGAGATTTGAATATATTACATACAACTTTTATACAACAAGATTAACTATAATAATGTCGAATTTGTCAGATATCACAACTAACAACTGTAAGTTTTAATTATCCAAATAACAGTGATGAGATATAGCAATATTTCAACATACATCTACATACCAATTTCTCCCAATCAATACACTTCTTGCACAAATAAATTGAAGAAACTTTAGAAAATTTTAATACAATGAGAAATATTCATAGAACATTATTAGTTAATGTATAAGGCTGATGAAAACTGTATTGACTGAACACACAGATTATAACCGATCTTGAAAATTATTCACGCAGTATAGTGTATACAATTTTGCTAGTTAATATTATGAGGAACTTAAGAAACATAGACGCAAAACCGATATGTGGTATGCAGAAAAGAATGACGTGTTTAGTTGAGATTAGAATCACAAAAAGCCTTTATTTTAGTATAACAGCAATATGCTGCGTTACTGGCTACATCTCAATCAGTCATACAGAATAATAAGTCAAAGCTGTGCCTTCATAATGCCAAAACTTCCACAGTATCAGATCAGCTATTGTAATGAGGAAAGTAATGCAGGAAAATAATTTTTATAGGTCAGTGTACGGAGAACATATTTCTTGATTACAGGTAAAGAGTTAATTCAAATTTACATTAAGACAAAATCAATCTAAAATTTTGCTGTAGGTATGAGTTTTCCTTTGTCGATTTTAAGAGTTACATAGAAAATGTAGAGATAGAAATACTTGTAAATACTAATTATTAAATCTAAAAATCGGGAGTGTGATATAAACGTGATCACTGTGTAGGACAAGACACACTAGGAGGCGAGATACTGGCAGAAGTAAAGCTGTGAGTACCGGGCGTGAGTCGTGCTTCGATAGCTCAGTTGGTAGAGCACTTGCCCGCGAAAGGCAAAGGTCCCGAGTTCGAGTCTCGGTCGGGCACACAGTTTTAATCTGCCAGGTAGTTTCAAGACACACTATGTTACATCACTCTATAATTCAGATTTAGGTGAAATGGAATACGAATGTGGTGGGACCGTTCGTGGAGAAATCAAAGGGTCTATAGCAAAAATGTATGTTTATGATGACATTAAATGGAGGTCTGGTAGTATGAGAAACAGTAATTTACCAAAGAAAAAAATATGAACATAGTGAGAACTATCTGTTTAGAGCGATAGAACTGTGAGACTGCAAAAATGATAGATAAAACTTATTCTATGCACACGACTAAGAATATCCAGATGACATCAATATACCCATTTCAAGAAGTAAAAATTTAAACTTTTTCTCAGTATTGAAAAACTAAATCGTGATTCTTCTCCAAACAACTACAGAGGAATAAAAGTTAAACCATTGTTAAACATGCAGCTCATCTTTAACATTGATAATAAAATGATATCCTCTAGAACACAACATCGTTAAAGATAATTAATCAATAGCCATTTGTTTCATGATGGTAATTAAATTAGTCACAAGCTGGGATTTGTATAATACAGCCAGCCAGTTGCAACGAAATTTTACTTTAACCTGGTTTCCGCACCAACTATGGATGTCTTCATCAGATAAACCGAAAAACCAGATAAAAAGATTGCAAAAACCTTTGTCTTAGAGAAAACCAATAATTGTTGGTTATTATACCGAACAAATTAATGAGACGACTACACTCACATCTAGTAACGGATGAACAGATTTTTGAGGGAAGTGCTTTCGTCATATGGAATAATTCCTAAGACGTTTATATTCATACCGTATAAAAATTATATAAATTGGAAATAAAATAAAATTGTCAATTGTTAGCAAGATTATCGCTTGATGACGTTGCACACTATACTCTAATCAAGACAGTAAGAGGAACCAAACACTTGAGGTGGCATCAGAATTGGAGGCTTACATTCCAAAAGTGCCACAGAGTGGACACTAAAGAAGTCGGGCCATCTATTAACAATAGAAGAAATCAGCTGCTTACGCTACAAAAATGTTTTATATAGCTTACAAGTGCTCCTCTTGCAAGTCAACAGCCATTTTTATGGTAACTAAAATTCATGCAGGACGATGCAATAGCAGTTAATCGCTACATTTTACATGAAAAATGTTACAATTTAATGAATAAATAGGAGAGGGAAAGACGATATTTTAGAGTCTACTCTGTGGAAGTCAGTTTTAGGCGTTTCTAAGTAAGGGTCTTGTATGACTGAAGAAATATTTATTACATAGCTGCAACTGTCAGTTCAGAAGCATCATTAAGGAAAAGTTGTTCAAAAATTTCTAATTCTTCAAGGATTCTGACTCTGAAGCATTTATTCTTTATTCTCTGAGCGGAGGATACCGACGTCATGAACTTCTTTACGTTTATTGCATGTAATTAATAAACGAACTCCACATCAGTTCAAATGAACTATAAGCTTTGCTAAACTTTGAGATTAGGTTCGAGATCGCCACCTTTTGTGATATAAAGTTGTTATCATCAAAAATAAATTAATGGAAGCTTAATAAAATCACACAATGATAAGCATTTACATCTTTTGTAGTTTCTGTCTATCTGGAAAAAGCAAAATCATCAAGTAAAGAATGGACAAACACTTTAAGTTGTAATTACATGTAACTGTAAAAGTGCAGCAATCTCTGTAGTTAGTAAATAAACGAAAGTAACTTTAGATTCTGATTTTTTTTTCTTGCTGTGTTTCATATGCAGCCTCTTCAAGCCCATTTACCACGTATGTAAGTGGTTTTCACTTCATCTGATCAAACACGTTTGAAAGTAGAGTTATAAGTTTCAGTCAATATAACAACAAACTTGAGCTATTGACCTACTGACCTATTGACTTCTTCCAACTCAGGTGGAAAATAATGTGAGCCTTGCAGTAGGCTTGTGTTTGTACTAAGTAAAGTCAGTTCTGTCATTAATACAGTATAGTAGATCGTGTGTACTGCCCAGCCAGCTTCGTCCAACGTTTATAAATATTTCTGCATTTTTAAAGGTACCTGTATTATTTCTCGTCTTTTCACTCACGAAATATGACTGACATAGATAACTCAAAATTTTATAGGTTTATTAAGAGTAATCAAAACGCCCTCGGTCCCCAGTTCGAGCCCCGCCACAGCTTACATTTCCAATGAAAGTCGTCAGCAATGGCAGCTGATGACTTACGGCATAAAAGATCCCCCTCATTCTGTCAAGAGCCTTGTTGAAGGTGGTAGAGGAACAGACAGAGGTACAGAGCAGTCTCATGCCCTTGCGTGGGAAACTGCGCCTAAAACGCGGAAGAATCATCATTGGTAATAACATGAGAATGCATAAGGCAATGGAAACTACTTCATCTGAGACACATAAATTTTATCCAAAGTATATGTAGTCTCGAACTGAAGTAAGTGTCTTGATGATCTCCCCTTTGGCGAAAGATTCCGGATTATTCCCCCATTTGGATCTCTAGAAGGGAACTGCCCAGGCGGAGGTGACTACGAGAAAATGACTGAATAAACAACGAAACGAAAATGTTCGACGGATCGGGGAGAGGAATGTCAAGAAGTCTGAACACGTTAGGAATGTTAGAAAATCATGTATTGCGGTCAGTGCAGTGGAAAGAAGACAAGGATTTCCGGTCAGACGAGTATAGGATAAGCTCAACAGCAGCAGAAAATGATGTAACGGGAGTAGGATTCGTTACGAATAAGAAAGCAGAGCACAGTGTGAGATACCTGAACACTTAAGTTATAGGATTGCCCTCATCAGAATCTAGAGCAAACCAACAATGACTACAATAATTGACGTATACATGCCGACGTCAACAGCTGAGGATGAAGGGATAGAGGAAGTAAATGGGGTACTGATCGGGTAATTCAGTACGTAAAGGTAGATGACAATCTAATAGTCGTGGGAGGTTCCAATGCGGTTGTAGGGAAGGGAGAACAAGAATGGCTTACAGTAGATACGCGCTTGGCAGTAGTAAGGAGAGAACAGGAAGACTGAGTTCTGCAATCAGTTAGTAATAACGAATACTCAGTTCAAGAAACACAAGAGGAGCACATACACTTGGATAAGGCCAAGGGATACGGGAAGATTTCAGTGGGATTACATTATGGTCGAGCAGAGATACTGGATTATGAAGTGCACCCAGGATAAAATATACAGGGTGACCTATTTATACTGACCACCTTAAATAACTGTTTGTCCAGATGCAAATTACAAAATATTTCAAGCAAATGTTCTTTAGCCATCAGGGGGACGTCAATCGGCATGATTGCTTTCGTTGTAGCTTTGGAACAGTGGTAAGACTTTTTTAAATGGTACCCTGTATTTTTTATTCGGTAATTCATTTCCTTTCTTAAAGACCTATTCAAAAATGTATCACAGTGTACCATTTACTGAAACACATCATTACTAACTACATAACGCAACACTGACTTTGAACCTGGGATCACGAACTCGTCCACTTGCTGAAGTTGTCCGAAAACAAATGAAAACCAAGTAAAAACAGAACTTTGACTCTCCTCTACCATTGCTCAGGAGTAGAACATTCAAAGGTGCTCGAAGTGGTACGCCGGACACCGATACACTGGTGTACTCGTTGACTGAAAAAATTATTTACTGCTTCCAGTGTTGCCTGCTGAAGAGAATTACAAGCAATCACGATACGTTCTTGCATGTCCCCTGGAATTGTGGAAATATCGCGATACACAACGTCTTTAATGCATCCCCAAAGAAAGAAGTCCAGAGGATTTAAATTAGGAGACCTAGAAGGCCAAGTAACTGTTCCTCCTCGACGAATCCATTTGGCAGTATACCTTCGGATCAAAACACAAAGTGCACGCAAGGCATTATGTGCTGGACAACCATCGTGTTGATACCACATAAGCATTCTGGTTCTTAGCGGCACTTTATCAAGATGAGGAGGAAGAATTCTTCTGAGGAAGTTGACACACGCTGTGCCGTTTAGACTACCATTGATGAAATACGGGCCAGTAATTGTAGTACCAAGCATCCCGCACCAGACGTTAACTCTCCACTGACGCCGATGTTGCACCTGTCTAAGTCATCGTTGGTTGTCGCTGCACCAATAATGCATGTTCGTTGTATTTACCTGTCCTTTGTTTGAGAAGGAACATTCATCGGTAAATCTCGTGTTCAAGCTGTCGTGTTCTCACATGTGGATTCATAGCAACGGAAGCGAGAACAGTAACTTCGGCAGCTTCGTCTGTGCGAGTGCTACGGCGACTACGCTGTCGTGGGTTGAAACTTTCCGTTTCCTGAAGCGTCGCAACAAGGCGAGAAAACATCCGTCGGGAAGGTGGGTTCTTGTCAGTACATCGCTCTCTGTACAGATCCGTTGCCTGTGTAACATTTCGCCAACCTTCAACAACAACAATAAATAAAATGGCTCTGAGCACTATGCGACTTAACTTCTGAGGTCATCAGTCGCCTATGACTTAGAACTAATTAAACCTAACTAACCTAAGGACATCACACACATCCATGCCCGAGGCAGGATTCGAACCTGCGATCGTAGCGGTCGCTCGGCTTGAGACTGTAGCGCCTAGAACCGCACGGCCACGCCGGCCGGCAGCAACAATAAAAGAAACGTTTTATCGATGCAGTTTGTAGGAAGGACAGCCTTTACTGTATGCCTACTCTACACAACAGTGTTTAAAAGGACTAAACTACTGTACTAAATGTACCCATACATAAGAAAACAGTGTAGCAATTACTGTTCTGCTGACTTACAATCCCCACAAATGAGTAGCATTTCTACCTTCTCCTCGTTGGAGTACGTTGTACACACACAACTTTTCAACTGACGATGGTTGACGGAATGACGGGTGTGCATTCTGCTTAAGTTTACATCTGTCCTCTGTCAACGTCAGCACGTGGATGGTTCCATTACCCCGAGTACCTGGACTAAGCGCTGGGAGCGTTAACGTCAGCTTTCTGTTATGTAATAAATAACGTTGGGTTTCAGTGAATGGTACAATGTGATACATTTTTGAACAGGTCTTTAGGAGAGGAAATGAAGTACCGAATAAAAATCACCGAATAAAAAACACAGGGTGACATTTAAAAAAGTCATACCGCTGTTCATATCTTTGTAAAATACGAAGCTACAACAAAGTCAACCATGCTGACTAATGTTCCCCTGACGACTAATGAACATTTACTTGAAACATATTTCCATCTAGACAAACGGTGGTCAAGATAGATGGGACACCCTGTGTACTCAAATTAGAATTTAGTAATGAATAAGAGAAGCGGCAGGTTTAAGAGACTATTTAGGAAGAAGCAATCTGCAGAGATGTGGAATGTGAAAGTACTAAGGAATGAAGGGGCCCGCATGACGTTCTCTGAAGCTATAGATATTGCGATAATGAGTAGCTCGGTAGGATATTCAGTCGGAGAGACATGGGCGCTTCTGAAAATGGCAATCACAGAAGTTTGAAAGAAAAGCGTAGGTTGAGGGACGGCAGTTGCAAAGGAACCACGGATAACAGGTGAAATACTTCGGCTGATCAATGACAGAATGAAGTACGAAAATATTAAGGGAAATTCGGGAAGACACAAATACTGATCACTTAACAATGAAATAAACAGGAGGTGCAGGGAAGCTAAGGCAAAATGGCTCCATGAAAAATGTGAAGATATCGAAAAATAAATGATCGTTGGAAGTATGGAATCAACCCGCAGAAAACTCGAAACAGCCAAACCGTAATACGAGTACAGTGGGACCTCTTCTGTTACATGCAGAGGACAGGTGGAAGAGTACAATGAATGCCTCTGCGAAGGGAAAGACTTGTCTGTTGACGTGGTAGAAGAAGGAATAGGAGTCGACATTGAAGAGATAAGAAGTCCAGTATTAGAATCAGAATTTAAAAGGGATTTGGAAGACTTATGATCAAATAACACAGAAGGGATAGGTTACATTCCATTGGATATTCTAAAATCATTGGGGGAAGTACTAAGAAAACCACTGTTCTCGTTGGTGTGCAGGATGTATGAGACTGGCGACATGCCGTGGGACTTTCGAAAAAGCTTCATCCACTCAATTCCCGAGATAGCAGGAGACGGTAAATGGGAGAGTTAACGCACGATCAGCTTAGCAGCTGCTGAGAAGAAGAATATAGAGAAGAATGGAACAGAACATAGAGGATGTTTTCAGTGACTATCAGTTTGGCATTAGGAAAGGCAACGGCACCAGAGGGGCAGTTCTGACATTGCGGTTGATAATGGAAGCGACGCTGCAAAAATTTACGGATATTTATAGGGTTTATCGATCTGGAAAAAGTGTTCGGCAACGTGAAATACTGAGATAAATAGTTGTAGGCTATAGGAAAGAGCGTGACATACAATAAGCACAAGTACCAAGAGGGAACAATAAGAATGGAAAACAGATAACGAAGTGGTCGGATTAGAAGAAGTATCAGGAAGCGATGTAGTCTTTCACCCTTACTTTTCAATCTATACATTGGAAGAAGCAATGACGGAAATAAAATTAATGTAGAAGACTGGGATAAAAGTCAGTGTGATAGAATATCAATGACTGGATTCGCTGATTACATTGCTAACCACAGTGAAAGTGAAGAAGAATTACAAGACGTGTGGAAAGGAATCAACAGTCTAATGAATACAGAGTTGCGGCTGAAACTAAGTAGAAGAAAGAAGAAATTAATGAGAATATCGAGGACCACAAAATATTGGAATTGGGGTTCGCGAAGTATACGAATTTAAGGAATTGTGTTACCCAAGCAGCAAAATAACAAGCAAGGAGGAAATAAAAAGTAGACTAGCACTAGCTGAAAGGTCATACATTACCAAGAGAAGTTATAACACTTCCGTTTGCTACTACTATACCATAACCTCTAAGCTGGATGCAGTTCGTATAATGAAATTATTTTTATTAAAGCAATTACAGTATAAAGAAGCAGAGCTGTGTTACCCTCTGAAAGGAATTTAGTTATGTTGACCGTGATATGGTTAACGGAGGTGCCTTATCGGAAGTGAAAGTCAGAATTACGTAAATATTTAACAGTAACAAACAATATTTTACCTATCTACACTCTTCAAAGAATAAAAGAAACGGTAGCCAGCCTAATTAGGCAAGAGAATGATTGACATTCTTGTTCAAGAAAATAGGTATGAGTAACTTTAACGGACAAACACTACCTATACTTTGCCACACGCGAGTGCAATGAACTCTGACACCTGAATACGATACGTTCACGTTAAGGTAGGAGCTAACAGATCAGAACAAACTATTTGCATATATATAACAGATAGCAAAACACACTATTACCTTGAGGACTTAGTCAAACTGAATGGTCTCAATAACGTTACTATTAATATTCACCGTAGAATCGTAAATTGGACATTGGTTTAATATTACTTTTCGAACATTTATCTATCTGACAAAAAAATTTTAATGTAGTTCACTGCAAAATTATGAACTGGTCATAGGTTAAGTCTCTCTCAGCTAAATAATTTTATATTTAGAATGAAAGTTAAATGTATTTCACTAACAAGCAATTTCTCACTGAATTTTGAATGAAACAATTTACTGTTTTCATAGACAGTGGTCTTTCTGCTAATTGTTATTTATCATGAGAATAAAGGATACACTGTGGATCCTCTTACACTATCAATATGCACTTATAATCCACAAGAGAAATAAGTGCTTAGCAAGCATGAGTATTTAACTTCCACAATTGCAGTTTTCAACTTTTACTACAGTGAGACACAGAATTGACATATCTGTAAGATACTGACTCACCTTTTGTGATTTATAACAGGCAGCAATGTGATCATTTACTAAGCAAAACTTACAAGCCTCAGTTTTAAGAACTTTTCATTTTGAAGTCAGCAACAACATATTAATAAGCTGTTTTAATAGAAAAATTGGTTTTAGCAAGCTTCATGTACTCTACCTCACGCTCTCGCCACATTAACTTTAACTTTCTTTTTACTATGTTCAAGAGGCATTAATTAGTAAAACACTAGGGCTTAATGTTCTTTCAGTAAGGACACTCGGTAATCACTTTAGCATGGGCAGGACCCTAAGTCGAAATGTGACAGAGGGGTCAAAAATTCAGGTAGGTATAAGAGTTCGAGTATAAGTTACATTATATTTGCGCACACTAAAACATCCAATGCGCTGATCCTTCACCATACATTTCTACTATTTCTTGATTCCTTTTCAGTGATTGCGCAATGTGGTGGCGATTGCATGTTGGTAGGTGGGTTTTCAGGTAGAATTGCTGGACTCTGTCATTTCTTGGTGGCGATGATAGATATCGGTTCTAGAACAGCTTCAGTCCATTGTCCATCCATCCGGATGGAAAGCGGCTCGGAAAGCCTCTCTCGGCAGGAGCACAGTATTCAACTTTTACATGAGCAGTTGACAGTTTGATAGCTCGTCCCGGACTGCCTCTTTGTTCCACCTTTCTAGCCACGCCAACCACAATTTGCGAGCGCTGCATGCTTCCATTGCCGAGGGGAACCACAACACCTTTTACATATGAAGTAACTAAGAACCCTAAGTGAATGTCAGCAGTTTACATAACAGCAACCAAACACATTAAATAAAACAGAACATTTGCACATATTGACATTTCTACAAAATAGAAATTATTTAAACAAAATTATTCAGCCTCAGAGATAATCATAGAGATTAAATGCGAAAGGAAAAAAGTCTTTTGTGCATATTACTGAGATTACACATCATTACAATATCGAATTAATCGTACGCTAATAGAAGTTCAACGATGGGATGTTGTACAAAATAGAAAGCTAAATTAATCAACAAATGGTATTTAGTGTCTAAGCTATGGTGTTACAAAGTCTGCTAGTATCAACAATAGGTTTTAGGAGTAATTTGAGGAAGACATTTCTTAGAATATATGTTTGGAGCACAGCAACGTTTCACAGCGAGACATGGATTGTGGGAAATCCGGAAGAAAAGAGAATCGACGTATTTCAGAATGTGGTGCTACAAAAGAGCGTTGAAAAAGATGTGGACAGAGAAAGTAGAGAATGAGGAAGTTCTGCTTAGAATCAGCCAGGAAATGAACTCGTGGAAAATACTGACTAGAAGAAGCGACAGGATGACAGGACATCTGTTTACGCATCAGGGAATAATTTCCACGGTACTAGAGGGAGCTGTAGATACCAAAAATTGTAGATGAAATCCAGCAAATACGAGGGTTGGAACTTAAATCGTGGCAACTACTTATTCACAACCGATGCAAAATAGTTACATGTTTGCATCTGTTACTGTCCTTCAAAGTAGTCACCAGCGTTGTGTAGAACCCGTTGCCAGCGATGTGGAAGGCGTAATATATCGTTAGCAGAGACATTTCTGTTGATGATGCGTGCGAATGGAGCGGTTTACTGCCTGTCGAATCTCCGGAACAGTTCTGAAGCGAATGCCACGAAGTGGATCCTTCATCTTGGAAATCAAATGAAACTCATAAGGAATTAAGTCCGGGGAGTATGGTGGTTGGTACAGTTCCTTCCAGTCCCATTTACCGAACAGAGCAGCAATAGTTTGCGCTGTATGGGCCCACGCATTGTGGTGCTAAATGATTGGTGGGTTGCGCAGAAAGTGTCGCCTCTACTTTCGCAAGGCCGGTCGCAGGTGATGTTCCACAAACGAACAGTAATACTGTGCATTGACGGTCTGCCGTGGAGGAACGTAATGCGTTAGGATAACACCATCACAGTCGTACACGAGAATCACCATAACTTTCACCATACTGGGGCTCTGACGCACTTTCGACTATCGTGGCGACCCATAACGACGCCAGTCGTTGGATTGGAGTTTCAGTTTTGGCTCCTATGTGGTCCATGTCTCATCTAGTGTTACGATAAGGCGTAAAAATCTCATTCGCGGTCATAACGCTCGAAGTGCGTCTGAGCAGCGTAGTAACGCATCCATTTCTGCACATCCGTCAGTTCATGCGGAATACATCGTGATGCAATTTTTCGCATGCCCAGACCTTCCTTTAGGATGCGAAGCACAGTCGTATGAGATAATCCGGTTTCGTACAACAGCGCAGGCGCAGCGCTCGTCCGTCTCCGCACTACGCGATGGCGCTGTCTTAGAGACGGACCAAATTCTGCTTCCACCAATCCGCGTATGAATATGTAACGCAGCCAATGAGATTGCTGCTAACGTAGAACCTTTTCTGCTCGCGGATCACACTCGCGAGTGATACCTGAACGCTCGAGGTATTATAACGACTGTACAGACATCCGATTAGTCAGTTTGCATTGGTCTGCACCAGTCTGTACGAGTCTGCATTAGTCTGCATTTGTCTGCACCAGTCTGTACCAGTCTGCATTAGTCTGTACCAGTCTATAGTCAAGTTTCAGTCTGCGCCTAATAAGATTATCATATTCCTGTACATAGCCATGAAGAGAAATGTGTAGACACTTTGTCAAGTATCAGAGATATGTGAGAATAAGGTTAACGTACCTAGACCAAAGGAACTTCAGATTGTCAATTGTAAATAGCATCCAGAATCAAGTTAAGTAAGGTTTATGATTGTTATTATTTTAATAAATGTGTGTAAAAATTAATCAAGTTCTGTTTAAAGTTGGTCACCGTTAATCTGCTACTCTAAGCGCGCAAGTGGCATTTCTATCGTCTGACCTAAAGGCAGAAGATAGACACCCCACGATAAGACCACGAGACATATTGCTGACACTCGCCTACTTCGCTAGAGCGACAAGTCAAATAATCTGATGGTCTGTGTACCGAGGGTCTTACAGTACGCACACCACAGTAGGCTAGCTCACGAATCGTATGGCGTCGATCACTGTCCACTAACGCGGCAACAGCATGCACTTCTTCTTCAGAGACGCTGCGATGACCTGCCCGATGCATTTCTGCCACAAATCCTCGTTGAAGGCTTTTACCCAATGTGCCTCTGTTCTGCATGGCAATGTCGATTTCCCGCACACCTCTTGATGACCTTGATGACACTGTCGTGCTGTACGACCTCTCACACATTCCATCTTGATCCAACTCCGTTGTTCCTGTTTCGAAAACATAGTGACACCGTTACGTTAGACCGCTCGCTCACAAGTGACTTTCCCTCGACTGAGCGCACGCCGGTGACGTGGGAGCGCGAGTCTATTTCCTCAGAGGTAAGGTAGATATGTAAACAACCTGTGTTATCAGCGACAATAGTAAATTCCATTGCATAGTGTCTCCCCAACAGTATTGCCACTATTTAAGTTCCAACCTACGTAATTCAGGACGTAGGCTGTAATTGCTACTCCGAGACGAAAAGGTTGGCACAGGAGAGGAATTCGTGGTGCGTCGCATTAAACCAGTCAGAAGACTGATGGCTTAAAAAATAGTAATAGCAGAAGGATTAATATTACCTCTTCTATAATAATTCCGTTACCCTTCTGTCTTTAGATGCCCAATTTCTACAGCAGATTATCAGGAAAACTAACAATAATTGTCTGTACTTTCTCATCAATGAAATTAACATGTTGTATTCTGTTTCATAGATGATGAGAGCCCCAGAGACAGAAAAGAGTTTGTGTATGTGTGACAGGTATAAACACTTCAGTTTTTTAGAGAAATGCTATCTTCTCTCTCTCTCTCTTTCAGTGAGTTTTGTATTTATATAAGAAATGTATTTGGCATATGAAAATTTTACGTAGACTCTTTATTTAACACTGACCTCCTATATCAGTGACGGAATTAAGCCTTTTCCATGAGTGTAATAACTTATCTGGTGCTAAAATTTTCCACTGCTTAGATGCCGTAAGTGGCAGTTCTTTCAGAGAACTCACTAATTTTGTTTCCTAAGTCTGCTATTCCACCGAATACCTGTGCAGACTCATGTCTCACATCTTCCTGAGAATTTATCATTTGCTCTAAATTGGACTTATTAACATTACAACTATTACTGGCGAATATGCTGCTCAGAAACCTTCCAGAGATATTATGACGGGAAAGAAATTAAATATACAACGCTGGTGTACAAGTGGTGACTCAGCAAAACCTTTAAAAAGTAATGTGTTTGTGCTAAGCTGTTGGCCATCATCATCGTCATCATGCTCGTCATCATAATTGTTATCATTATCATCATGATCATTTTGGACAGTTTCCAGTCACGGGTTGTGACTGTTTGCAACACAAGCTTCGCAGTCTAGTCCTGTTTCCCTCCATCTATGAGTATTCACTCTGGTGCAGTCCTCGCCTGTTTCTTCAACATTTTCCACCACATCTTCAAGCCATCTATTCCTTGGTCTATCTTTTGGTCGTTTCGATGTCATCTCGATTTCATGTATCTTCTTGAGAATCCTGTTGTTATCCATTCTCATTCCCGTACTTAGCCATGATGTTTCTGTTGTGCTCTGCTAGGGTTCCTGTTTCACTTTTCCACTCGTTATTCAACCTATCTCTCCTTGTTACTCCCATCCTACTTCTAAGGAACTTCATTTCATACGCCTGTAATCTGTATGTATTTCTTTTCTTAATTACCTATGTTTCAGATGACTACGTCAGTGCTGAGATAAAGTAACTTCTATACACATTATATCTTTGCTTTTTTGTGGGACGTCTTTGTTCCAAACCAGGTTCCTAACACTTCGCAAGAACTGCTTCTGGCTTTCTGTCACATTCACTGTTCTGTTTCTCATTTTTGTTCCATTCCCCTCCGTGACACTTCCCATGTATTGGACATTTTCCACCTTCTTCAGTTGCTCACCGCCAATCCTTATTCCGCTAGTTGACTCATCTTTTTACCTAGTTGTAGCCAGGACCTCACATTTGATTACATTGAATTTCTTTCCATATTTCTCGCAGTTCCTTCCCAGGCGTCTAGCTGTTAATGAAAGTCGCCTTCCCCGTTTTCCCACATCATCAACTCATCCGAGTACACCATTGCTTTCATCTTGTCTTCTCCAGTTTTTTTCTACCAACTTAGTCATTATCACGTCCAAGACCACTATGAAGTGGAGAGGTGGCAATGCAGTGTCCCATTCAAAACCATTTGTTTGCTGGAACCAATCTGTCCTTTTATTTCCCACTTTCCAAAAACTCTGACTTCCACATCACATCTCCTCAACTCTGCTTCTTGTCTCTTTTCCAAGTCCCTTCTTTTCTACTGCTCCCCGTACCTTTCTCCTACTGACACTAACAAATGCCCTTTGTGTATCGAGAAAGGCCATCACTAGGTCTACCCAAATTGATAGTGTTGGCCTCCCAACCGTGAAACTGGTGCATCTGAAGTTCCGGAAACTTTAACCCTTGTCGCAGCACCGACGGGAGACATTACGTATGCAGACTGCTCCGGCGTAAGGACAAGCGACGGCACGAAGATGAAGAACACTAGAGCAGAGAAGGCTGTGAGACGACGTCAGCCAGTAGTTTGCTGACAAGGACCGCACCACGACAGGAGCGGCCTCTAGCCGAAGAGAATATAAGCGCCGCACCTGCCAGCCTCGGCCGGACAGTAGAAGAGCAGCACCAGCAGACCCGGACAGTAGAAGACGGACACTAGCAGACCAGGAATTGAAACCACAATATATATGGCGAAAGACATTGATTGGTGGCATGTCGCTTATCGCTTGCGACACGTTCTTCTAAACCAAAGTTAAGTACTTTCAGTCTACTTTATTGTAATAAAAACCATTCATGTGATTTGCTTGAACTGTTGTATAGCTATCCGAGAAAGCAGCATCCTTTAGGTACACTATAAGAGACGAGTGGGCAGGGCCCCACAGAGCCAGAAGTAGCCACTAATGGCCACATATTCAACGGAACAAATAGTGTCCGCACTGGTCCCCTTAAAAGTTGTCGCACGTAGAAGTCCAGAAGAGAAGACACGATGAACCATAATGCCTTGAAGCCTCCGTTACATTCATTAGTTACGAGAAGTGGCAACAGTGAACCAATGACAGAATTCAGTTACATGAGCTACCGTAAGTAATAATAATAAAGAGGTGGAGCCCCTCCACGCCCACACCGGCATGATGGCCAACACAAAAGGTCTACTGCCATCTCTGCATAAGGGTTAGTATTCACTAAAGTGAGATGTCGCAGGATGTGGGTACTGCGATGTCTGCGTACGTCTGGTTAGGATTAACCATTAATACGCGCTCATCTGGAGATAGATTGGTCGAAATCTGACGAAGGGTAGCGGTTTGAAGGGCAGAGGAAAAAAAGTGCCAAAGCAAGAGCCAAGGGAAAAAAACCTCTGCGAAAGTTAGGTCGGGCGGCAAGAGCAGTAGCGGTTGTCTTGCTGCCTTCGATAGGTTGTGTAAGGATAGGCTTTGTTAGTAGTGGGTATCATGCATGTCGATACCTTGACGTTGTGCGTTTGTGCGGCTCGGCGGCTGGCGCTGGGTGCTGGTACAGCGTCCTCGTTCAGCGTCCTGCAACCTGCAACAGTTAGGTTTGTTATCGGTCTTGTGTCCGATAGGTCATATACCGGAGGCACAGTGTGAAGGAGTACTGGCAGATTGTTCGTGCGTCTGTGGGCGAGCTCGACGGTGTCCCTGCTGTGGCCTGTTGGTTGGCTCTAATAGCAGCTGGTAGTTGCCAGTCAGTGTTGCTGATATGCAGGGGCTTACCGGCGTTTGTCGCTGTTTGCGTATGTTAGTTTACCATAGGTGGTTATGCCCTAGCTAGCAGTGTCTTTGGCCGCTTGTGTTTCCACCTGTGGTTGTGATCGTAGTTTCCCAGAGTGAGGATGAAAGGATTGTTCGAGTGTCTCGAGTTCCTGTATAGTCGTGTGGCGTGTTTCTTGAATACTTCCTTGAGGGTATCAAGGCGGTATTCATGGTGAAGATCCGGGGTGCGTATGTAGCGTGGAGCATTGCTGATGATTCGTAGCACCTTGTTCTGTATGATCTGCAGGCGGCGCAGTCGTGTGGGAGCTGCATATCCCTAGACGGGAGCTGCGTACGTCATCAGAGGTCTAATCAGTGTCATGTATAAGGACCTCGACACCCTCCTATTCAGTGTGCTTGCCCTGTTGATTATTGGGTAGAGCTGTTTGAGCCTCGCGTGCGCTCGGTTGGCAACGTATTCGATGTGGTCCCCCCATGTAAGTTTCCGGTCCAGCCAGACACCAAGGTATCTGACTTTCTCTCGGAAACGTATTGGGCGTGTATGTAGTGTTATCGGTCTACAGTGTTGGTGTTTGCGCAGTAGTTTCGGTCTGCGTGTGAACAGAACTGCTTCGCACTTGTCGACGTTAACTTTAATACGTCATCGCTCCAGCCAAGGCTCAGCTGTTCTGAGTGCTGTCTGTATTCGTGAGCTGATGTTGACGGTTTCCAGTCTTGCGCGAGGATGGCTGTGTCATCCGCGTAGACGGCTAACGTCGTGTTTCGTGTCGCTGGGAAGTCATTAATGTACAGGTTAAACAAGATGGGCCCTAGGATGCTTCCTTGGGGTACTCCAGCTTGGATACCGTGTTGTGTTGATTGTTTATCCTGCACGTTAGTGTTGAAACATCTGTTCGTGAGATATGAGTGTATGAGACGCACGAGTCCGTCCGGGAAACCAGCTTCGCTTAGTTTGCGTATGAGTCCGTTGTGCCAGAGACGATCGAAAGCCTTTTCGATGTCTAGGAACACGGCCCCTGTGGCTTTGTTCATGTTGTAGCCGTGTGTTATATGTTCGACTACGTGGAGGAGTTGTTGTGTTGTCGAGTGGTGATTCCTAAAGCCGAATTGCTCCGGTCTTAGGGTGTCGTTGGCGATGCAATGCCTAGTGATACGTTTTAGTATTACCTTCTCAACAATCTTGCTGAGCGAGCGCAGCAGACTGATAGGTCGGTAATTTTGTGGGAGGGGGTGGTCTTTCCCTGGCTTCCTGAACATCAGGACCTTGGCCGCCTTCCAAAAGTCAGGGAAGTTTTGGTGTGTCAGGATGGCATTCGTTAGGTGTGTGAGGTATTCTACGGCTTTATCCGTGAACTCCTGGAGCAAGTGCAACATAAGAAGTTAAGTATTTGCCTTTGTCGGCTTGGTTACCTGCAAATATCATAAATAAAAGCGTATGAATTTTACCCATGCCACTCCACTCTTTGTGTTTATAGCATACAGGTCTATCTCGTATCAACCTCCCACAACTGAGGCCAAAACAAAAAGAGTTTTTGTAGTCGTAGTCTCTATAAATCGACAGACTGTTTCTCGCGAAAGAATTTTCCAGAAAACGCACCTGACAGCTGGGGAGCAGCAGCGAACATGAGTCGGCACGTAATCACAGGGCGGCCTTCTCTTTGATAGAGGGAACACTCGGGCCGCTACTTGCTCTTTGTGTTGTTGACTGCGCTGGGCCATTACGGTCCATCAACGGCCGGGGTCGAGGCGTAACCCGACAGCAGTGCTTTGTGGCGCCTCGCCTTCCAGGTCTCTCGCCAATGTGCTCGACAAAAGCCGATCGCAGTAACCGGATCGTTGTTTCATTTCGGGGCCAGAATGCCGCCTAGTGTTTGCCTTTGATGAGAGTGGAAGCCGCTGGCGCGATGTGACTGGTCCCGTCTATATCGTTGGCAACCCGGGCTCCAAACAATTGCGAGCTGATATGTCTACAGACATTGAGGGCTCGTGATGCGCTCATTCCTGAAGGTTACATACAAACGGCAGTTAATTCAGCTGATGTATTTTCTTTCCTTTCTTATTTTCTTGCCTTGCTTGTTTATGTACTTCATTAGTCGCTTTTGTAAACTCTTGTTATGAAATGTGATTTATGTTTTTTTCCCTAGCTTCAGAGAACAAATGCTATTCTTCCTACTGCCTAATTTAGGACTCACGATAGTGTCACCGAAAGCACTAGCCCTTGTTTACATGGCTCACCAAACAAACGAGCTCACACAGTCACTGCAGTATAAAGTAAATATGAAAAAGTGAGATATTAGAAAATCAATATACTCTGAAGAATGTATGAGAGTACAAACATCACAAAACTAATCGTTAACTCCTCATGATTAAGAAACATTCTGGAAAGATCTCCCAGGCGCAGGTTAAGCCATGGCTCTGCAATATCCTCCCTTCCAGGAGCGCCAGCCTTGCAAGTTTCGCAGGAGACAGTTTCGAATGTAGGAGATAGGTAGTGGTTGAAGTAAAAACTGCGATGTGGTGTCCAGAGTCGTGCGTGTGTACCGCAGCCAGCAGAGCATTTGCCACTGAAAGGGAAAGGTATCAAGTTCGAGTCTCAGTCCAGCACACAGTTTTAATCTGCTAAGAAGCTTTGCAACAGCGCACATTCCGCTGCAGGGTGAAATATTAGTTCTGGAAACATTCTCATGATACACTTCCTTAGAGAGCGAGACAATGTACAAAATCGTACAAGGTTTTTCAACGGTCTATTTCCATTATCTGACAGAGAAAAAATATATGCAGCTATGTCAACACTGTCGTTTTGTTAGATTATACACCCCTGGAAATGGAAAAAAGAAGACATTGACACCGGTGTGTCAGAGCCACCATACTTGCTCCGGACACTGCGAGAGGGCTGTACAAGCAGTGATCACACGCACGGCACAGCGGACACACCAGGAAACGCGGTGTTGGCCGTCGAATGGCGCTAGCTGCGCAGCATTTGTGCACCGCCGCCGTCAGTGTCAGCCAGTCTGCCGTGGCATACGGAGCTCCATCGCTGTCTTTAACACTGCTGGCATGCCGCGACAGCGTGGACGTGAACCGTGTGTGCAGTTGACGGACTTTGAGCGAGGGCGTATAGTGGGCATGCGGGAGGCCGGGTGGACGTACCGCCGAATTGCTCAACACGTGGGGCGTGAGGTCTCCACAGTACATCGATGTTGTCGCCAGTGGTCGGCGGAAGGTGCACGTGCCCGTCGACCTGGGACCGGACCGCAGCAACGCACGGATGCACGCCAAGACCGTAGGATCCTACGCAGTGCCGTAGGGGACCGCACCGCCACTTCCCAGCAAATTAGGGACACTGTTGCTCCTGGGGTATCGGCGAGGACCATTCGCAACCGTCTCCATGAAGCTGGGCTACGGTCCCGCACACCGTTAGGCCGTCTTCCGCTCACGCCCCAACATCGTGCAGCCCGCCTCCAGTGGTGTCGCGACAGGCGTGAATGGAGGGACGAATGGAGACGTGTCGTCTTCAGCGATGAGAGTCGCTTCTGCCTTGGTGCCAATGATGGTCGTATGCGTGTTTGGCGCTGTGCAGGTGAGCGCCACAATCAGGACTGCATACGACCGAGGCACACAGGGCCAACACCCGGCATCATGGTGTGGGGAGCGATCTCCTACACTGGCCGTACACCACTGGTGATCGTCGAGGGGACACTGAATAGTGCACGGTACATCCAAACCGTCATCGAACCCATCGTTCCACCATTCCTAGACCGGCAAGGGAACTTGCTGTTCCAACAGGACAATGCACGTCCGCATGTATCCCGTGCCACCCAACGTGCTCTAGAAGGTGTAAGCCAACTACCCTGGCCAGCAAGATCTCCGGATCTGTCCCCCATTGAGCATGTTTGGGACTGGATGAAGCGTCGTCTCACGCGGTCTGCACGTCCAGCACGAACGCTGGTCCAACTGAAGCGTCAGGTGGAAATGGCATGTCAAGCCGTTCCACAGGACTACATCCAGCATCTCTACGATTGTCTCCATGGGAGAATAGCAGCCTGCATTGCTGCGAAAGGTGGATATACACTGTACAAGTGCCGACATTGTGTATGCTCTGTTGCCTGTGTCTATGTGCCTGTGGTTCTGTCAGTGTGATCATGTGATGTATCTGACCCCAGGAATGTGTCAATAAAGTTTCCCCTTCCTGGGACAATGAATTCACGGTGTTCTTATTTCAATTTCCATGAGTGTAGAATACAGTGGGTTAGAAGATGGCTCAATAGCAACGGCATCGCAAGCACCACTATTTCATTTCCAGAATGAATATGTCAAATGGCAATGACTTTCCAAAGATCATATTGAGGTTGATCATATTAAAGAAGAGCCTGACATTAAGCCTAATCGTTCGGTCTAATATAATCAGTTAATACAGGAGGTCAGCAGGTGAGTGTCGCTTGGTAATGGTTTGTCAGTTAACTCTGAATGTAAACGAATGTGACGAAGTGCGCATAAACAGGATGAAACACACATTGTTGTTATATAACATTACTGACGATTAATAACTGGAAATAGTGTCAACCATAAATTATCCAGTAGTTTTTCCAGAGCGAAAGCTTGTTCCACATAAAATCTTACACCAGGCCGAGTTTAATAGTGTACGCCCCTGAAACTGTCACATAAAGTGTTTAACAGTCACAGTCAACCTCAATTATTTGCTGAGTTAATTATTGTAGAAACTGACTGAAAATGCAATGTTTTATAATGCAGTTGCAGTCTTAGGTACTAAATCCATCTTATTTCACCTCTCGCGTGTACTTTTGTAATCAATATTAGTATTAACGTATCCAAAATTCGCGAGTAAATACAAATTGTTATGAGGTTTTTCAATGAAGACACATTAAAGTTTAATTAGACGAAAATGCTATTCAATTAATGAAATGCACATTCTACACGAATATTTTCAGGTTTTCTCAATTATTCAGTAATCAGTTCGTTGACTATTTCGACGTTCTCGGAATATTGACTACAACGTCATCGGCAGCTGAGAGACCCATTACATTAGGGACAGCTATGTTCCGACTATGACAATTACCGTGGCTCGCTATATTTTCTTCATCGGTGTCTGAAGAATCAGCATACTGATCAGTTTCGCCATTGTCTATCACCTTCAGAGTCATTTCGTCACGAAAGTCACTTACGTTACTTTAATGATTGAGTACTTCTAAGAATGCTTGCGTGTAACATCTTCCGTTACAAAAATATCATTCTAACTTGCCTTTTTCACTAAATAAATTTCACACTCAACGACAGGGTGCTTTCTAGGGTAACAACGACCCTTCAAAAAAATATTTCTGTCGAATTAGTTAAAGAGTACTGTCTCAGAACTTCAAACGTCCGACCTCTACTAGGGGTCACTCAGTGCTGACTTTAGATTGGGGGCAGCGGGCCGTGTAGTTGCAATGGCGCAGTCATGCACAGAAACAGAAAAAAAGCGTCCTGGGGACACAGTGACCCTGTTGTACATTTCTAGGGGTAGCTGGAAGAATCCTAAAGAAACATAACTCATCCATGGAATAAGTTCTTGATAAAACACTCGTTCGATAGATTGTTCATTTTTGTTCGTGAGATCATTATCGGGTTTGATTAAAAGAGAACATCTGAGATAGAGCGGGACGGGTTCATTTAGTAATCGCTAGATTGTTATAGAGTTGCACGTCTCACCCGAAGTCGCAGGCGATGCAGGAGCAGGCAATGTGCATCACTTTTATATCTTTGCGGTAGCATGTTACAAGAAGAATCAGGAAATGTTACTTCTTCGGATTAGGAGTGGAAAATATAAGAAATTAGAATTCATACGGAGGCTGGCTGGCAATCATTCTTCCGAGGCAGTATTAGAGAATGGAACAGTGAAGGAGGAAACTAAAAGTGGTACGAAGCGAACCCTCAGCCCCGCTCTGTTAGGTGGACTGCAGAGCATACATGCAGATGCGATATGTGTTGTATAGCCACACTTCAAGACTTTAAATTCTGTACTTATCATTCGACCGATGCACTCTCAATATGGTCTGTATGATGGAAGACGTCATTTTGGTGTATTTTAGCTGCGACCTCTTAATAGATATAGAGAGGAGAGCATAGGAGTTCCGCCATGATAGCGTTGAGCCAAATTTTTTGTGGCGTTAGTCACTGCGGTGAGCTGGCTATCTGCATATGGTTCCTGGTTTGGAGGCTGATTTATTAATTACCGCAATACTGACAGGCGATATTCGGTCAACTTAGGTGTCATAACAGAGGAATGTTGCAGTCATTATTACTCTGTAGAGATCACCAGAATTACGATAACAATCGTCATGCCAGTTTTCCTGTGGCCTGTGAACGTCTGTGACGATGGGTGACGTGGCAGACTGGACCACAGCAGATTATAGATGACGACGCTGGTAGACCGTTCTCAAATGAACTGCATGGTCTCTCTCTCTCTCTGCTCCACTTGATATGGTTTGTTGGGAGGAGGAGGAGGATGATGTAGATGTTTCCCGAGTCCTCTGTAGATGATGTCGACTCCTTGGTTCCCCTTGCTGAGAAACTGGTCCCATACTGCCCTTTATCCGTTAATGTATTCAATGAAATTCAAATCTGGAATCATCCATCACATGTGCCGTTTTTTTACAGTGCGATGCTGCTGCTTCTTTTCACTTTTGTTGTCTGTTCCTAATCAGAATGACGCGGACTCGGCCGTTTGGAATCGGATAGAGTGCGATGCTGCTGCTTCTTTTCACTTTTGTTGTCTGTTCCTAGTCAGAATGTCGTGTACTCGGCCGTTTGGAATCGGATGGAGACTATAACACTCGCAAGTTGTACTTACTTGAAGCACCGTTCTGTAATACGTATTTTACGTTAATAAATTGCATTCAACTTACTACACATATTTGTAACAAAAGGCGACTGGGAGAGTAGGTGGAGGGAGGGGTTGGGGCAGAAACAGATCACCACTTGCATTGTTACACCCACTACAGTAAATTCGAGACACTACCTTTGATACAACTGCCTACTACCTGATACACTTTCAAACACTGTCAACATACAAATCATGTCCTTTGAAATAGAATTCATGACAAACACATTAAGTTAATGTACAACGTTAATAATGTACACTGTACGTACGGAACACCATACACTGTGGTGGCTGGTTGTTAGTGCAACAAAACAAATAACATTTAGAGTCATTAGTAATATATTTGCGTTTGGCATGTTTGTGATAACTACTTTACTACACGTAAGTTAACTAAACGGGTTCACTGAAATGTAAATTAGAATTGTTAAATGATTCAACTTAAGCACACTTAACTAATTACCTTCACCACGGAGCATACTCGGAATATTTAATAATGTCATAACTGTAAAAGTCAGAGAAGTTGCATTGTTCAATTTTACATTGTACAAGCATTGACAGGAAGCTGGTTTTAGATATATTTGATCGAAACCACTTACTTGACTTTGAATATCGTATTTTAACTTGCACAAGCGTTAGGGTGTAGAACCGTGATATTTGAACAGATTTTAGAACACAAACCCTACAAGGGAGTGGATTCAGTCACTGATTAAAAATGAGGACACATAATTTACGAAAAATGATGATTAATCTTAGTATCAAATATGCGAAAGAGAAAGTTCTGAACTGGGTGTAGTAACACCCCTTGAATACTTTCACCTTTCAATAAAACACTTACAGTAAAAATACTCAAGTCCAGGGCCTTAGATATTTTTACTGAATTTCGCCATATGAAGCAATTTCAGCTTGTACTATGGTCCAATATTTATGGTTCTACATGAGTCACTACTTTCCTTGTAGCGTTAACCGTTAACTAGACCACGACAACATGTGATTTACAGTTCATATTAGCCAAAGTTGGTTGTTAAATAATAGTAGGACACTTTCCACCACTGTACATAATGATGCAGTAATCGAGTGGCATGTTTGACAGTATCAGAGTAAAGTTTAAACATAACAATATCTCTATGAGCGCATACCAAGCACGCCCAGAAAGACTCCTTTCAAGGATGACGGTCTGGACACATGCTGCTAATCTCTCGGATCTGCCCTAATTGTCCTACATAATTGGTCTACATAGTGTCCCAACCCACCTAACATCGTTATCCTCTTTCTAAAATACATTTAACTGACATTACAATAATATTTGTTTGTCTTCTCCACACATACTACTATTTAAATACTCAATAATCTCGCAGTTGCTAAACACGATTTTAAGCACAATGGTTTGTTCGAAATAAGCTTTATCTGTTCACTTACACACAGAATGGATACTGGCAGTTAATCAATTACAACTTTCACCATTCGTGGCACCGGGTGATAAGGGCTCATGTATTGTGTCCTCTTTAACTCATTTAGGTAACGTAACTATTGCTACATCGTTTTTGTGTACTGTTTCTGCAATTCACACGTGGCATCTATCCTGTCACAAAGCAAATCAGTGTTATGCATGCTAGAAACGGAAGAAAGCCTTAGAATTTTATTAAAGAGCTAAAATGTGTCTCAATACAACAAACAGGAAGAAACTGAAGGAAAAACCAAAATAACAGAAGAAACACTGACGTGTTAGAACGCTTATATCACTAGTCTAGTAAGACATTGACTCGTCTTTTCCGGAAAAACGGTAACAGTTCATTGAGATGCAGTCTATGCGTGTCCCTTATAAGCAGAAAAAATTCTCTGAGAAAAGCTTCTCCGTTAGTAGCAGCAGCTTTATACACCCGTTGGTCACTTTGACAAAAATGTTAGACCTGTCACAGCATTACATTTTACGTGCACGATAGCGTTTAGCAAAGGTCTTAGTTAACAATGTAAAGAGCGAGTTCTTTAATTTCTCACTGTCAGTCACTGCAGATATTGTACATACTTGTACAGTATTTTATAACGAATCGCTGAAGTTTATTAGCAAGTTTCTTACAATATTTGCTGTATTCAAACTTTCGCTATTTGGGCTGATTATTCTCATTTCTCTTTAATACGCACTGTCGCTAATCATATTGGTAACGAGCATGTATTACACTTTCGGCAATTGAAGTGGACAGGTGCACCAAACGTCACCTGCTGGAAATTTTTTTGCCTCTACAGCCAATTACGCCATACACAGATTGCACACCTTGAAGCTGCGGTTATTTTCCTATACAACTCTTCCGTGATCGTTTTTCAGGCAGCCACGTCGATTTTCTCCTTCCCTGAGACACAACGTATTCCAGTGTCACACCCCTTAGTGGCACCATGCTCAATGGCTGGCTGAGTGACTGATTAACGCCCCAGATGAAAACTTACAGAATTCAATAAAACGTTACATAACACAGACCCACGTAGTTACCTTAGATGTGCAAGTGCTCGGTTGCCATGAAGGAGAGTGTGAGTGAAGGAGCGCTAACGGCATACTAACATCGACCTTTCACTGCGCAGAAGTGCACTAGTGATTTGTAATGTACACTTGACATAAGAGAATTCATAGGTCTTGTAGAACATCAGCGTCAACAGTTTCTGTCAGTGGTGTCATCTGCAGCACATGTGCCACCTAACAATAAAGACTTCACACCTAGCATTAGACGTTGCCTGACACGAAACATAAAACGCCCATAAGGCGAGGAAAAACGAAACTAGACTGCTCTGGTTTGGATGATATATGATGTTATTTCAGCGATTGATATCTTCAGTCTGATCTACGAAGAACTTCGCAGTACGGAAGCACATATCAATACGACGAAGCACAATCTCTATACCGGATGTGTGTACTGATTCGATCGAGATGAATGTCAAAAAGTCATTCTAGCCTCTCCTGAGGCAAGCTATCCCACAGCTGTTGTAGCTCATCCTTGATATTCTGGAGACAGGGACACAGTGGATGAACAGACTGGTATTACACATGTTCTCTCGGGAACAGATCCGGGGTTGTTGCTGACCACGGGAGAACTACAGCATTACTCAGAATGCTCACCCGTTCACAGACACGTGCTGTCAGCGGACAAGCATTGCCCTGATGAACAATGGCATCATGAATCTGTTGTATGAGTGGAGACACGTGAGGATGCAGGATGTCCTCGACTTCCCTTTGTGCTGATATAGTTCTTCCCTTCGTGCAGGATGTACACATCCTTATTATCTTTCTTTCGGTGTACTTGAATTTCGAATGCAATAGAATGAAACATCCAGTTGGAGTACGCTGTACATTGCATTCCAGTCAATGATGGTTTCCCTCTATCCACCTATTCTGGGTCTGGTTTGCGCTGTAGCTAGACATCAAGCACCACGGCTTCTAGACAGCGAATTTTATGTTTATAACCACTATAAAAGTACGTAAGGTAGCTTAATGATTCTCTTACGGTAGCAGCTTAAGTACTCACTAAGATATAATTTCTGTTGTTTAACTGGAAATGGTTTTTCCTTGCTATTTTCCACATGTCCCGTGGACTATGCCAAAACATGGAGCCAACGTTTCAGCTGTTACCTGGCGTTCATACTAGACTGTATGTGGCACACAATATAAATGTTTCGTATACGTGGTGGGGAGTAAAGCAGTTAATTCTCAGCGTGTCGGTTCCTACACTGCCTACTGTGAATCTATATCTCGGCTTTTAATCCATGAGTTAACATCTGGAAGTAATTGATCGCTTAAAAGTCGATCTGTATAATGTCGCGACAGTATTGGTCACGCGGTTCCAGACTGAAGCGCCTAGAACCACACGGCCACACCGGCCGGCTATTACATCTATACCTCACGCTCCAAACTAGTACCTAGACTGCTACTTACAACTTACGGATTCGATGTTGTAAGTTATGTGCAATGGAAGCAGGATCCCAGGATGTAAACTAATGATAATCTTATATTTATATGTAAAATAAAAGTGTACTAATCTGTGCCTTTTTAAGTGACTATAATTAGGTTAGATTCACCCAGACATTGAACAAATATATTTATTCAATTTCTCCAGGCATATTTCTTGCTCGAACAGTCCAAGGTCCACTGCCCATCTATAGTGTCCATCAAGCACAATATTTCGGCGATCAGACATGTCGCCAACGTCAGGTGCACTGACGAAGTGAGCTCCTGAGGGCGGGCGGCCGTCTTAAATCTTCTCGTCTGCATGGCGTGCTCTCCGCGGTCCGCGTCAGCATCCGCACACTGGCGGTCACTGAGACGCTGGCGTCTACGTCTGTGGTGGCGTTGGTGCAATTGCCTCATCCACCCAGGTCGTTTTCTTTGCAGAACGTCTTTTTAATTAGACTCAATGCTGGTTCCCATGAACTGCTGAGGTTATAGCCGCAATCTTTGTTGATGAATCCGTCCCTGGTACGAATTTCGATAGCCTCTCTAACAACGCTGTCCCAGTATTTAGATGTCTGTGCCAAGACCCTGGTATGTTGGTAGTCCATTTCGTGATTTTCGGACAAATAGTGCTCTGCGACCGCCGACTTTTTGGGGTACCTAAGTCGAAGTGTGCCACTGATGTTCTCGGCAACGATCTTCGATGATGCGCAATGTCTGCCCAATACAAGTCTTCCCACACTGACACGGAATCTGGTATCTGTCAGCCTTCCGCCAACCGAGATCGTCTTTGACACTTCTCAATAATGCTCGTATTTTTTTGGGTGGGCAAAAGACAGTTAATACTCGGTGTTTCTCCAATATTCGTAATATTCTCCCCTATAGTCCGCTAGTATGTGGTATATAAGCAGTGACTATCTCTTCCTCCATGACTTCTTCCGTCTTCGCACGCTGTACTGTAGAAGTTGAGCGGAGAGAGCGTCTGATCTGCCATTCGGAGTACCTGTTTTTACGGAATACAGTTTTGAGGTGTTCCAGCTCATGGAGCAGACTCTCGGCGTCAGAGAAGGTGCGCGCCCTGTGCACCAGTGTTTTTAGCACCCCATTCCTCTGCGAACGGTGGTGGCAGCTATCCGCATACAAATACATGTAGGTGTGTGTTTTCTTCCTGCAAACCACGTAGCCCAGGGTCCCATCCACTCTTCTTTTCACCATGACGTCCAGGAATGTTTATCTTCCTACTCCTTCGGTTTCCATAGTGAATTTGATGTTCGGATGTATGGGGTTGAGGTGTGTAAGGAAATCTAGGAGCTTGCCTCTTCCATGGGGCCAGACCGCGAAGGTGTCATCCATATAACGGAGAAAACAAGTAGGTTTCGATTTGGATGACGCCAAAGCTTCCTCCTCGAAGTACTCCATATAGAAATACGCGGCCACAGGCGAGAGTGGACTCCCCATTGCGACTCCTTCTGTTTGATCATAGTATTCTCCATTAAAGAGAAAATACGTGGAGGTTTGATGTGCCTGAAAAGGTCTGTTGTCTTCTCATGAAATTTCTGTGCAATAAGCTCAACTGACCCTCGAAGAGGCACCCTAATGAATAATGAAACAACGTCAAAACTCACCAGGATATCAGAGTCTTTCAGCTTGAAGTTATCCAGACTTTTACGAAATCCACAGTATTACGAACTTTATAAGGGCATTTACCCTCATAAGGGCTTGGTAATTCTGTCAGGTATTTGGCCAGCAAATAAGTAGGTACCCTAATGTTGCTGACAATTGGGCGTAACGGCACCCCTTCTTTGTGGACTTTAGGGAGTCCATAAAGTCTTGGCGGTACAGGTACTTGAGGTGTCAATTTCTTGGCGACACCCTGTGGTAAATCCGCGTCCTTGAGAAGAGCCCTTCTCTGGTTCTTCACCTTCTCTGTGGGGTCAGCGTTGATCTTCCTGTAAGATTCGTCATTTAGTAGGCTCTGCAACTTCTCAATGTAGTCCTTATAGAAAAGACCAACCGTAGCATTGTCTTTGTCAGCGAGTAAGACAACAATATCAGGGATATGTCTCATGTCTCGAATGGCTGCCTTTCCCTGCTGGTAACATTAGACATGATCGGTTCAGTTCTCGTCAGAGCACGGCAGGTTTGCCGGCGTACTTCTTTAGTTGGTTCAGAACAGAAACTGCATCCCTGGTTAGCTCAATGACCGTCAGATGGTATTTGCATGCGGATAGCTGCCGCCATGCTTCGCCGAGGAATGGGGTGCTAAAAACACTGATGCACAGCGACCGCATCATCTCTGACGCAGAGAGTCTGCCCCATGAGCTGGAACACCTTAAAACGGTATTCTAAAACGGGTACTTGGAATGGCAGATCAAACGCGCTCTCCACCCCAACTCCACAGTACAGCATATGGAGACGGAAGAAGTCACGGAGGAAACCGCTGACTATATACCATATACTGGAGGACTATTGGGGAAAATATTACGAATATTGGAGAAACATCGAATAGGAACTGTCTTTTACCCACCCAATAAAACACGAACATTATTTTGAAGTGTCAAAGACGATCTACGAGGGTTATTCCAAAAGTAAGGTCCGATCGGTCGCGAAATGGAAACGACTATGAAAATCCGATAAAGCTTTGCACAGATGTGTTGGGTAGAGTCTCTAGTATAACCCCAGTTAGCATCACGTCGCTCTTCTCATTTCTGAGCTCGCAGTGAGTGCGTAAAGATGTCTAGAAAATAGTGTCTGCCGCCAAGTACGACGGCCTGGTGAGAAATTTCGCCTGAAGCTATGCAGCCAACATTACATAACTGTCGTGCTGTTTCGTCTTCACGACAATTCTCAGCCGCATTCTGCAGGGGCAATGAAGATGCTCCTGCATCGTTTTCAAATGGAAATGTTAGATTACCCACAATACAGTCCGCAATTGTCTCCCCCTGAGTTTCATCTCTGGTCACATGAACCGCTGCCTTTGAAGACAACATTTTGACACAGACAACGAGGTGTAGGCCAGCGTGGAGAATTGGCGGAAAGCACTGGCGGCTGCCTTCTATGATGAGGCTATTGAAAAGTTGGTACAACGCTATGACAAAAGTCTAAGTCAGAACGGCGACTACGTAGAGAAGTAGCTGAAAGGTGTAGCTAATTGTGACAAGTAAAACATTTCTGATGTTCACTGTGGTTTCAATTTGGCAATCAATCGGACCTTACTTTTGGAATAACCCTCGTAGGTTTGTGGAAGGCCGGCATATACCGGATTCCGTGTCAGTGTGGGAGACTTGTATTGGGCAGACAGTGTGCACCATCTATGATCGTTGCCGAGAACACCCCAACAAGTCGACGGTCTTATAACACTGTTTGTCCGAAAATCACGAAATGACCTACCAACATACCAGGGTCTTGGCACAGACATCTAAATACTGGGACAGCGTTGTTAGAGAGGCTATCGAAATTCGTAACAGGAGCAGACCCATCAACCAAGATTGAAACTACAACCGCAGCAAGGCATGGGAATCAGCACTAATTAAAAGACGCTCAGCAAAGAAAACGAACGGGCGACCAGAGCGGACGAGGCCATTTCACCGACGCCAGCACAGGTGCCGACGCCAGCGTCTCAGCAACGGTCGACGCGCGGCCGTTGGAGTGGTCTGCGGAGAGAACGCTTCGCAGGGGGAGGGGGATTTAAGACGGCCGCCCACCCATAGGAGATCAGGTAGTCGGCGCATGTGACGGTGGCTACATGTCTGATCGTCGAAATATTGTGCCCATTGTACACCTGCGGACTGTTCATGATTAAGGAAATAGATTTTCGTTTTACTTGGAATTTACACTGCACAGATGGTACTGTCTAGCACAGGTTGCCTGTATAAGAAGATCAGCGTTACCATTTTATAACTTTTTTCTTTCTATAAATATAATACATAATGTGGAAGAAATGCTATAATACGAAATACACTCCTGGAAATTGAAATAAGAACACCGTGAATTCATTGTCCCAGGAAGGGGAAACTTTATTGACACATTCCTGGGGTCAGATACATCACATGATCACACTGACAGAACCAAAGGCACATAGACACAGGCAACAGAACATGCACAATGTCGGCACTAGAGATGCTGGATGTAGTCCTGTGGAACGGCTTGCCATGCCATTTCCACCTGGCGCCTCAGTTGGACCAGCGTTCGTGCTGCACGTGCAGACCGCGTGAGACGACGCTTCATCCAGTCCCAAACATGCTCAATGGGGGACAGATCCGGAGATCTTGCTGGCCAGGTTAGTTGACTTACACCTTCTAGAGCACGTTGGGTGGCACGGGATACATGCGGACGTGCATTGTCCTGTTGGAACAGCAAGTTCCCTTGCCGGTCTAGGAATGGTAGACCGATGGGTTCGATGACGGTTTGGATGTACCGTGCACTATTCAGTGTCCCCTCGACGATCACCAGTGGTGTACGGCCAGTGTAGGAGATCGCTCCCCACACCATGATGCCGGGTGTTGGCCCTGTGTGCCTCGGTCGTATGCAGTCCTGATTGTGGCGCTCACCTGCACGGCGCCAAACACGCATACGACTATCATTGGCACCAAGGCAGAAGCGACTCTCATAGCTGAAGACGACACGTCTCCATTCGTCCCTCCATTCACGCCTGTCGCGACACCACTGGAGGCGGGCTGCACGATGTTGGGGCGTGAGCGGAAGACGGCCTAACGGTGTGCGGGACCGTAGCCCAGCTTCATGGAGACGGTTGCGAATGGTCCTCGCCGATACCCCAGGAGCAACAGTGTCCCTAATTTGCTGGGAAGTGGCGGTGCGGTCCCCTACGGCACTGCGTAGGATCCTACGGTCTTGGCGTGCAACCGTGCGTCGCTGCAGTCCGGTCCCAGGTCGACGGGCACGTGCACCTTTCGCCGACCACTGGCGACAACATCGATGTACTGTGGAGACCTCACGCCCCACGTGTTGAGCAATTCGGCGGTACGTCCACCCGGCCTCCCGCATGCCCACTATACGCCCTCGCTCAAAGTCCGTCAACTGCACATACGGTTCACGTCCACGCTGTCGCGGCATGCTACCAGTGTTAAAGACTGCGATTGAGCTCCGTATGCCACGGCAGACTGGCTGACACTGACGGCGGCGGTGCACAAATGCTGCGCAGCTAGCGCCATTCGACGGCCAACACCGCGGTTCCTGGTGTGTCCGCTGTGACGTGCGTGTGATCATTGCTTGTACAGCCCTCTCCCAGTGTCCGGAGCAAGTATGGTGGGTCTGACACACCGGTGTCAATGTGTTCTTTTTTCCATTTCCAGGAGTGTACAAATACTGTATCTTGTTTTCTACAGTTGATTTAGTACCTTAACATGTGATTGTCGATGTGTTTTGTATGACCATGCCACTTATTTGGTTGTCTTCCTTAAGACGCGCTGAATGATAATTATGGATATGTAGTTCTTTCTTTTATGGTCTACAAAGAATTATAAACATATTTTTAAATTTTTAAGGAGTTGCTTTGTAAATATAAAAAATTATACTATGATTAGGATTATTCTCTGTATTATTATATTGTAAATATGTATATGGATTTATATTTGTGGTTAGAGTTTATAAAAAACCTTGTAAGTCAGTTTTTTACTACTGTAGTGCCACATGAGGGCTGACTGTAATATCTGCCACTACCCAATCTGAGCCCGCATCCAGTTTTAAGCTAGCATGAGAATGTATATCTAGTGCACTGTGTGTGATATTTTATATAATGATTGTTTTACGTTTGACATGGCGATAAACTATGCTATACATTGAATTTCTATTTATTATGTGGCTCAAATTACTGTACATGTGGACTAGATTCTTTGAAGTGTAGTGCATAAGTTAACTTACGCCCCCATATGGTGTTAGAAACCTTACGTAAGTGTTTCACACTCATTTATGTTCTTATTCGGTCTGTGCTTTACAGATCCGAAGGTGCCAACATAGTTTGCCGAAGGCGGTAATCTGAATATTTTGAAGTCTATTGCTTCTATTTTTATATTAATCTAGGATTCCCCCTCAACCCCAGAGTGGAATAATGTCCAGCACACTGCTGACGATGGGCACCTTGTGCAGTACAGAATCGCTGTTCATCGGCGGTTCATGCTTCCCGGTCATTGCACCACTCCAAATGCGGCTGTTTGTATTGCGGTGTTAACAGCTACCTATGCATGGGACAGTAGCTTCCTAGTACGGTTGCTGTTAGTCTATGACCAATAGCCGTGGATATCATAGAATGGTGTAATACAGTACTTGTTCCCAGGCGGCAAACGCAAATAAGAAGTTGTAGCGATGTGCTTGGTGAACGATACGGCGATCCGTGCCTGCGGTTGTCACATGTGGTTGACCAGACCCTTGACGACGATTATGCCACCCCTCACTTCACAATGAAAGGATGACAGCCAAAACCAGTTGCAGGATAAAATTTTTTATTAAAATTCTTGACCACGGTTTCGGTACATATAAATATACCTTCATCAGAAGTAAAACTTCTAAAATTGCATCATGCAATGGAGAATAATAAAACAATTATGCCAAAGGCGTCGTCAATAATTAAGACATCATCTCCATGTGTAATGGGCACAGGGTCAAAGCGAACAGTTTAACACCATTACTTCGCCTATGAACTATTGCCGATAACGCTGTCTAATAAGAGCACGTGGCATCTCCGTGTCTGTCATAGTAGTTACTCAACATCTGTCGCTGAGTACCCCTTTATATATCCTACCACGTCCGTTAGTAACACTAAATATGAACAACTCTGATGAACTCTGGTGGTCGTCCTACCTGTCCCGGGGAGTTGCAGCTCTAATCCTTTGCATATCCGCGAATAGTATGTACAGGTTGCATTGACGTCCGACCATTTGTTATGGGTGCTTCAATTTTGTGTCAGACAGCGTGCATAGAAGCAAACTAATTTATAACACTTGTTTTGTAAATAAAACTTCCTGCTGCTAGTTACTCTATTTATCCCATACGCGTTTCGCCTTCTCCTGTTCTAAGGCATCATCAGTGGGATTAATAACGATACAGTTTTGTTATATTTAGATTATTAAACAGTTCACGTCGAAATTTTTTGTAAAAAAAGTAATTACTTCCGATTTTTACAAAAAATCGCGATGTGAACTGTTTAATAATCTAAAACTAACAAAACTGTGTCGATATAGATCCCACTGATGATGCCTTAGAACAGGAGAAGGTGAAACGCGTATGGGATAAATAGAGTAACTAGCAGCAGGAAAAGGCAGTTTTGTTGATGAATTCTTCTCGGGTTGTTAGCCGAGTGGTGGCGATGATGATAGCTACGAAACTCATTGAAACGTTGCGACAAAACGACGCCACCACTCGGCTGATAACCCGAGAAGAATTCATCAGTGGAATACGCCGAGAAAGACTGCAGTCCATAAAAGGCAGTTTTATTTACAAAACAAGCATCTATATGAATTGCTGCGGAGGATGCCCACACAGACTTGTTAATTTTCAACACTTTAAGGTCAATGACATACTTCTATTGACTATAGCACATACTTGTGCTGCTGACGTCATCGCTAGCTAAAAGTGTATTTTCCAACCCTCACAACTCAGTATGACTTGGAAAAATACTAATGTGCCAACTAATAAAAATTCACAATGCACTCGAGAAGACGAAGAAAAAAATTGCGGCATTTTATTAGTGCAAACTTTGCATCGAAACAGCTTGCTCTAGGTCCGTAACAGTTTTTTGGATACAGCTGACTGTTATTTAAAATGCGATTTATTTTTTGTGTGTAATAAGTAATATAACACGAGAAGAATAACATGGATTCTTATATCCGCACAATATGTACCACCTCCTAGGATAATTTCGTCCCAGAAGATCCATAGTTAATAAACATCAGCGAAAGGAAGCTGAGATGCAAGCAGGAACACGGTTTGCGCTAGACAGTATAATGACTACCAATTACGTCCGTCCCTGTCAGGCCAATTAAGCTTAAAAATGTTAAAAAGTGTGAGTGTGGCCCGTAATGAAGCAAAATTAAAAGCTGGAAAAATACTGTAATGAGAGCACATGAAAATGGGTTCGCTGACCTGAAATAGAAATAGCAGCGGTACAGTGATTCTCATTAAGCCGTGCGTGTTAGTTTATGCGCCTACGCCTCTTCCGTTCCATATATGTGCATTGTCTCGTGGCAAAGTCGGGTAAATTTCATTCTGTTGACACAATGATGCGGCTGAAATAAAAAAAAAGGGAAACAAAGTTTTTGTTTAACGGTAAAGAGAAAGGGTATTGTTTTAGACAGTTAAATGACGAAGTAAAAAATTTAATATGAAGTTAATGAGTGTATCTATGTAGTTACAAGTGGACAACAACGCTACTACATGATCGATAAATCCCTTTAAACAATTTTTTTCCAGTTCCTCACTTACTGCTTTTATATTTGGCATAAACTTTCTGTTGCATTATAAATACTATTGACTGTTTTAGTGATGAACAGAGCCTGGAAACAATTAAAGGAGCGGCGCATAACTCTAGTTTAGAGTTTGGTTGGAGTTCAAGGAGCGATAAATGGAGTCTGCGCTTGGCACCTGACGAAGACAGCTATGGAAACTGTCTGGACATCACGAAAGGATAAAACGATAACTCATTTACTGCCGTAATACTGTAAATCATTAATTGTATATTTATTGTCTGTTTCTATTCTGTGTCACTGTGACCTCGTTCAGATACCATGTGTTGTGTTGGTACGTGGAGGAATATAATTTTATAAGCCATTTAATTTTATGTTCAGCAAATAATTTTGTACTGTTATACAGGGTACATCATAGCCGAATAATTAGGACAAAAGACTTAAAGTTAAGCGATGCTTGGATATTGTGAGAAAATCCCAAATGTCAAAGAAGATGGACAGATACGGTTTAACCGAAGTGTTGCCTACGCTCTGAAAGAGTGTCTCTCTTAAAAACTGACTGACACCTGAGGCACGATACCAATTTCTGATCCCCTGAGACATTTAAGTGTGCGCTTAATGGGTGTGTTGTTAAGATGCAGCCTTCTTGATACCTCAGGAATACGGAGCAACAGTTGTAGCCACTACGGGAGCTGACGTGAGAACCACCACCACAGTTCTCGTGTTACACAACAGCCGCCCAGGGACTTTTTGAAAGGCAACTCTGGCACACTATAACGAAAACTACAAGGAGTTGTTATGCAGCGTTGATCACTCATTGGATGTCATCACAAACTTAGGCCATCAATGATAGCGACTGCACGTTGGGAAATTCAGCGAGTCAGTAACTGAAGGAAAGGTTGGGAGAAAATGAATTGAACGGCTGAACATCCTCGAGATCCCTTTAGGTCTCTGTAGGAGCCTGAGATCAGTCGAAGGATTCTCAGGAGTCTGGGATCAGTCAGAAGATAATTCTGAGATCACATTAAAAGTTTATTCTTATCACCAGTATAGTTATTTTCTTGTACGGCACCTTACGACAAGAGTCAACAGAGATAGCAAACCTCTGTCTGTTTGGGAGCTACAATCGCTCAAAAACAAAAGTTATAGAAGAATATTTAATATTATTAAAGGGGACATCGGTCTGTGCTACAAATGGCCACCTCCCAACCACATTCCTGTCAGAGTGTAGTCAACTTTGTACTTTAAACTGGCAAACTGTCATTTTCATTGAATATTCGTATTCTACGCCAAAAATATGCACTTATTTCCTGTTTATGGTAGATGGCGCTGTTATCGACATGTGTTTCGGCTATTTTCAGTGAGGAACAGATGCATTTGTTTCTACATTTTGTGTATGATTTAAATGTATACCTTTGTGTTGTAACGATTGATATTTATGTTCGATATTTAGTTTAATGTTGCCACCTTGTTTATACTGTACAATGTGGTTAGCTGAGCCATTGAAATTAGAATTAAATTAATACCTCCTGCTTTTAACGGGCGTTGATATATATCAATGGGGGCAGGTGAAAATGTGTGACCGGACCGCGACTCGAACCTGGGATCCCCTGCTTACATGGCAGACGCTCTATCCATCTGAGCCACTGAGGGCACAGAGAATAGAGCGACTGCAGGGCCTATCTCGCACATGTCTCCCGCAAGCCACACATTCTCACCTTATATGTCCACACATTACAATCGTAGTGTCCCACCCTAACACACTCATTACTCGTGGAAGACATTCTTACCAAGTCCCGTAAGAGTTCGGGTAATATGTGTGCATCCGCACAGATGAAGGTCATGGCCGGTACTGCCAGAACTGTACACCTGTATGGATATGTGTCTATTCTTTCGGACACATCCATATCCATATAAGTATATAGTTCAGGCAATACCGGCCATGACCTTCTTCTTTGCGGTTGCACACATATTCCCCGAACTCTTACGGGACTTGGTATGAATGCCTTCCACGGGTAATGAGTGTGTTGGTGGGACACTACGAATGCAGTGTGTGGACATACAAGGTGAGAACGTGGGGCTCTCGGGAGGCGTGGGCGAGATAGTCCCTGATGTCGCGCTATCCTTTGTGCCCTCAGTGGCTCAGATAGCCGGCACGGTAGCTCAGCGTGTTCGGTCAGGGGGTTAGCTGCCCTCTGTAATAAAAGAAACTGAGTTAATGGGTAAATAACGAACTTAAATGGGCGTCAGGTGACGTCCGCCACGAACAATTGAAACGAATAATAACGAAACAATGAGATCAAAAAAAAAAAAAAAGAAGATGGATAAAGCTTCTGCCATGTAAGCAGGAGATCCTGGGTTCGAGTCCCGGTTAGAGCACACATTTTCACCTGTCCCTGTCGATATCCATCAATAACCGTCAGCAGCGGTAGGTATTAATATAATTCTAATTTCATTCTAAGCGGCTGCAGGTCATCAATGGTGTCTGTTCTTTCGGACATCTCCGAAAGAACAGACACATATCCATATAAGCATATAGCTGAGTCATTGTCTGACTGGAAACTGCGATTAACGTGATCCTTGAACAACGACTTGGATATAATAGTTTTTTGTTCCCATCGGGATGCTTGATATCGGTGTATCGTAAATAAAATTTAGAATCAGATGCGCTGGTTGCTAGTTGCAAAAGCGGGCACACTTGATATTTGTCGATGGCAGCGCCCTATATCACGAATGGTAAACAGAATATGCAATGAAAAAGGGGTGTTACCATTGTAAAATACAACACTGACACCAAATACACAGAAAGGGTGGTTAAGAGGTGGCCAGTTGTAGCACAGACTGATATCCCCTTTACTTTATACATGGGACTTCTTTTTCGTAAGATGCGTCATAATCGAAATATTTAGTTGCCTCAAGTTAAAATGAACACGACATGTATATACAGGTTGAAGACAAATGCCGCACTTAGCGGTCGGCATACGATTCCTCATTTCAGTTCTTGACAAAAGTGTATCTAGTAAAACCTAGGCAACCCACCCCCGACCCCCAACCCCATTACGTTTCATAAAAAAAATCAATTTAAGAACCAAGGCCCTGTCAACTTTGTAATTGCGTGCAGCTTGGCCAGGAACAAGTTCAATGAACTATGTGCTGCGCCAGAGCTGTCGTCCTATTAGCTCACAGAGACGAAGCAATATTCGATTCGCATTGGCGCCAATAATTTTTTTCCAGTTAAAGCATCAAACGTATCCAATATAAACCTCTATGATGCGGTATCTTGTGTATCTCTTTCTGTTACCGTTATGCTTCTAATGCACCAGATTGCCCATTATGCTACGTACAATAGTTTCGATGTGTACGTTTGACGTCCGAGAATATATTCACAGAGCCGGTATATGGATGTTTGAGCAAGTTCACTGCCATGGTGATAGGCAATTGACAAAATGATGTCCTGCTTATGAGCGACGAAACTAGTGAACTGAGGTATAAGAAAATAAAAAGTAGGCTAGTGAGGTTTCGAACCGCAGCTTCGTTATGGGTCTGCGTTTGATGTCCTGGCAGTCTATTCGGTGAGCTACGACGGCTGATCGGGTATTGCGAAGGACGGTGGAGGCGCGATACGCATTTCGATGGGCTGCACAATGAGTCAGAGTTGCAAACTCCCCCATTTCATAAACGTGTTATCAAAATGTACCCGATTCGATTTTACTAGATAAACTTTCGTTGTCAATCTGTGTGAGAAATTGCATACCGACCTCCTAGTGCGGCATTTCTTTCACCCATTATACAGGGTGGTCCATTGACCGTGACCGGGCCAAATATCTCACAAAATGAGCGTCAAACGAAAAAACTACAAAGCACGAAACTTGTCTAGCTTGAAGGGGGAAACCAGATGGCGCTATGGTTATCCCGCTAGATGGCGCTGCCATTGGTCGAACGGATATGAACTGGGTTTTTTTAAATAGGAACCCCCGTTTTTTATTACATATTCGTGTAGTACGTAAAGAAATATGAATGTCTTAGGTGGACCACTTTCTTCGCTTTGTGATACATGGCGCTGTAGTAGTCATAAACACATGGATCACCATTTTAAACGAACAGTTGGTAACAGGCAGGTTTTTTAAATAAAAATACAGATCGTAGGTACGATTGAACATTTATTTCGGTTGTTCCAGTGTGAAACATCTGCGTTTGTGAACTTATCATTTCTGAGAACGCTTGCTGTTACAGCGTGATTACCTGTAAAAACCACATTAACGCAATAAATGCTCAAAATTATGTCCGTCAACCTCAATGCATTTGGCAATACGTGTTACGACATTCCTCTCAACAGCAAGAAGTTCTCCTTCGGAAATGTTTGCACATGCATTGACAGTGCGCTGACGCATGTTGTCAGGCGTTGTCGATGGATCATGATAGCAAATATCCTTCAACTTTCCCCACAGAAAGAAATACGGGGACATCAGATCCGGTGAACGTGGGGGCCATAGTATGGTGCTTCGACGACCAGTCCACCTGTCATGAAATATGCGATTCAATACCGCTTCAACCGCACGCGAGCTATGTGCCGGACATCCATCATGTTGGAAGTACATCGCCATACTGTTATGCAGTGAAACATCTTGTAGTAACATCGGTAGAACATTACGTAGGGAATAAGCATACATTGCACCATGTAGACTGCCATCGATAAAATGGGGGCCAATTATCCTTCCTCCCATAATGCCGCACCATACATTAACCCGCCAAGGTCGCTGATGTTCCACTTGTCGCAGCCATCTTGGGTTTTCCGTTGCCCAGTAGTGCATATTATGCCGGTTTACGTTACCGCAGTTGGTGAATGACGCTTCGTCGCTAAATAGAACGCATGCAAAAAATCAATCATCGCCTGGTAATTTCTCTTGTGCCCAGTGGCAGAACGGTACACGACGTTCAAAGTCGTCGCCATGCAATTCCTGGTGCATTGAATATGATACGGGGGCAGTCGATGTGGAGGTAGCATTCTCGACACCGGCGATTTTGAGATACCCCATTCTCGCGCAATTTGTCTGCTACTGATGTGCGGATTAGACGCGACAGCAGCTAAAACACCTACTAGGGCCTCATCATTTATTGCAGGGCGTGGTTGGCGTTTCACATGTGGCTGAACACTTGCTGGTTCCTTAAATAAGGTAACTATCCGGCGAACGGTCCGGACACTTGGATGATGTCGTCCAGGATACCGAGCAGCATACATAGCACGCGTCCGCTGGGCATTTTGATCACAATAGCCATACATCAACACGATATCGACCTTTTCCGCAATTGGTAAACGGTCCATTTTAACACGGGTAATGTATCACAAAGCAAATACCATCCGCACTGGCGGAATGTTACGTGATACCACATACTTGTATGTTTGTGACTATTACAGCGCCATCTATCACAAAGCGAAAAAAGTGGTCCAAATAAACATTCATATTTCTTTACGTAGTACACGAATATGTAATAAAAATGGGTGTTCGTATTTAAGAAAACTCAGTTGATATCCGTTTGACCTATGGCAGCGCCATCTAGCGGTCCAACCGTAGCGCCATCTGGTTTCCCCCTTCAAGCTAGACGAGTTTCGTTCGTTGTAGTTTTTTCGTTTGATGCTTATTTCGTGAGATATGTGGCCCGGTCACTATCAATGGACCACCCTGTATAAGCTCTTAAAAATATTGATTGTTGTAATTGCAGTTCTAGTATAAAGTGTGAGAAGTCTTTTTCACGTAGACATCAAATAAAACGAGACTCCACTCCAGGAAATAATGAAATAAACAAGAGAGGAGAGAAATCTGGTCGTCCAATTTAGCAGAACAGGATTCGGCAGTCCTCACAAATCCTGTACGGCAGCTTAGGGTAAGAGTCAAAAGTGACAGCGGATGTCTGCCCCTTTGGGAGCGGATACGTGCTGAACGACGGTAGTATTAAGCAACGAAATAAAATATTAATGGATATAACCCGATAAACAGATATGTCTTTCTGTAACTACAGATGTGGTACAGAGGTGGACCACATTTTCGTTTTGTATAAATGTCAAATAAACGAGCCCCCTCACTTTAAACCTGAAACAATGAAGAGACGAGGAAAATGTGGTGTTCCCATTTAGCAAAACTGAACTCGACACTCCAATCAGTATAAAAAAGGGCACCGGGTGAGGACAGGCCTTTGTGCGCCAGGCGGCTGGCAAACACTGGCTGCCCGCCATGGCGCGGCGTGGCCGGCCGCAGAAGTGACTCGAATCGCCGGATGTGGCAGCGAAGGCGGGCGACCGCGCGCGCGGCACAACAGCGGCGGCGCCGTACGCTGCCCGCCTACGCAGCGGACCGTGAAACGTGGCGCCTGAAAGGCCGGCGGCCGCCGCCTACACGCCCGCCGCCACTGTGGAACCACTCGACGGCGCGGCTCGGCGCGAGCCCCCGGGACACTCGGCCGAGTAGCGCTCTGCGTTTCCTGCATTCACCTACAGCTGCGCAATGGAGGGGGGAGGGGGAGACCCTACACTTCAGACTCCCTAAAGCTATATCAATGGATGACATTATAGGCAAGAATTGCACAGTTTTCCAGTTGCTAAGTTACTTCGACTGAGGAGGAGATATGAAAGTGTTGTGAATGTGAATGCAATGCTCTCTTCGTCGTAATTCAGACCCCACTAGTGTGAACAAGCCTTGCGAACAATGACTAGACGTCTCTTCCGCATCTGTCGCTTGGTGTATAACACAACCGGTACTTCCTCACCTAAAACTGCTTTTCTAATTTTTCTCTTATCCCTTCATTCATGAGCTCGTGCTATACGTAATGTTCTTCTTAATCCTGCGCCATATACGTAAGGACAATAACTGAATAGCCTGTCCTGCAACAAAGATTTTTGCCTCTTCAGGTTTCTTATAGCAGTTTCAGTACACGCGTATATTGGCGAAAGGTGTTGCTTGTACGTTTTCCCATTTACGGAGTTACTGCGTTTCAGAAATGAGGACAGCAAGAAAACCAACATCATAATTACTGATCACGAACGAAATGAAGTTCAGAAGTTCTGCTATCGAGGCAGCACGATAGCACCCGTGGTCTATTCTGGCTCTAGTTGCCGTCGCGTACGGGCGTACTAGCCGCCGCTCCGTGAATACAGCGCTTACGCTAGTGTTTACCGTTGCGTGTGTACTGCTTTCTGTTCAGTGTTTAAATTGACATCTGTTCTACACCGGTTTTGTGTATTTGTTACGTCTACGTCTGTTCGTCGTTCTACGGATTTTCGGTTTTGACCGTAATCCGACCGGTGCTGCGCACCATGGCTGCCTCCATCAGGAAGAACACCTTGGTTTTTTCGTTTGAAAAGGAAACTCGCCGAGTTCAACCGTCTGCTCTCGAGGTGCACGAATGGCTGACAGAGGTAATTGGCATTAATCCGGATTCTGTTCATACTACCCAGCTTGATTCCGACAATTACTGTGTGTTTGTTAAGTTCTTCAATCCGTTAATGGTTGATAAAATTCGCGATAAGTTGGGCAACCAAGTCGAGTTTATCCATAGGGACGGCACTAAGAGTAGGGTTTCTATCAAAAGGGCTGATACTACATATCGGACTGTTCGAGTTCTTAATTTACCAATTGAACTTGACAACGAAAGCATTAAGGTTGCTGTCTCAATATGGGGATGTTAAAGGAATCATTAATGAACGCTGGTCGCAGCATTATAAACTCCAGTGCTTTAATGGAATAAGGTCGGTTGAAATGGAAGTTAAGACTAACATCCCGTCACATATCTCCGTTGAACGTCACAAGGCTCACATTATTTATACTGGACAGGTCCCTACATGTCATGTCTGTAATGAGTCAGGTCATTTTCGGCAGGATTGTCCCCACCGTGTGTTTGTCTTAAAACCTCATCTCATGCAGCGACGCAAATTGACACTCAGTGAAGTTATGGCAAACGGTACACCTGTCCAATCTGAAGATGATATTGCTAAGGAAATTTCACCTGACATTCCTTGCAGTGTCACTGATTTTCCACCTATCGTAGCCCCGACGACTCTCGAATCTGTTCCCCCTGACAGTGAGTTACAGAATAAAAAACGGCCACTGGAGCAAAGCGATGATCATTCAGAAGATGAATTATCTCGAACCCCTCCCACAATCAGAAAACCACAACCTTCAGCTGACAGAGATTTAGTAGAAGCCGATTGTATGCAGATCGATCCTGCAGTACCACCTGCCACCGACAAATCGGATGTGGAAACAGAGGATCCTACCGACAACCAGCAACTGACAACAACTTCGAGTGTCACCGGCGATGCACAACAGCCGCTTCAACGCGACCAACATGAGGAAGTGGTGGGTAACCATCGGCCCCCCAACAAACTACGACAACAAGCCTCAGGTGGACACAAACAGGAGAAAGCTGTTGCCAAACAACAGCTTACGAGTGTCGGTCGGACGGAAACAGCAACACTGAAGGCCGATGACTCGACAACACTATCGGCATCTCAACCCACGGGACGACGCAAACTCAAACCGCAGCCTAATCTTTCGGCTTCTCGCCAGCCATCGCCATCACAACAGTCGCACCAAGGGAAATCCGATTTGAATCAGAAGAATATCGGTTACGAAATAGTGCGTGAGGAACTTGACGGCAGTCACACCAAAAGTGTCGGCGAGGTCCATCCCCATAGTAGTAACGATTAATGGATACTTGTTTACGGCATAGTGACGTTGCGTTGGGACGGAAGGCCTCTATAGGTTGTTTTTCTGTTTTGTTCCGGATGGTTTTTTTTTCAATATTTTCAGTGATGTAGTTCGTATGCCACACTGACAGTCCTCAATGTCTAAGTTAATGTAGACATGTCTCAAGCCTATAAACTGTTAACCATAAATATTAACAAACTGCAATCCGACCTTAAAGTAGCACTGCTGCGGCAATTCGTTTACGAAGCTGAAACAGACATCATTCTACTAGAGGAGGTGGCAGTCAAAAATCTTGATATTCCTGGTTTCCAAACCATTGAAAACGTCGCTCACGAACTTTATACAGGCACGGCCAAGCTAGTCCGTAATGGTATCCCCGTCACAGAAGTCGAAAAACTTGAATCTGGTCGCGGTATTAGCTGCAAAATCTTTGATGTCACAGTTGTCAATGTGTACGCACCCTCCGGCAGCAGTTACAAGGCAGCGGGAAGTGCCTATTTTAAAGATGAAGTCATTTATTTGCTTCGAAAGGACCCCGTTAACGTTGTCCTCGGTGGTGATTTTAACTGCGTGGTACATCAGAAGGATCAGAGGCCACACTTTAATTACTGTCATGAACTTCGCGAACTCGTCACCAAGGTTCGGCTGAAAGATACGTGGGAAATTCTGCATCCTACCCTGGTTAAATTTACTTTTTTTACCCCGACTTCAAGCAGTCGACTTGACCGCATCTATATATCGTCTCACATCGGCAACCGTGTTCTTGATACTGAAGTTATTCCAGCTCCCTTCTCTGACCATTGTGCCTATGCTGTCACCTTAAATCTCGACAAGCAACCAACAAAAAGGTTCAAAGGGCAGTGGATGCTTAACACTTCTCATCTTCACGACCTGGAGATTGAAGATGCCATTTTTGCAACATGGAATTTTTGTCTCCGCTCCATTAACAACACAGAACTAAACTAGAGTGGTGGACACACACAGCTAAAAGAAAACTGCGACAATGTCTGATCTCTTACTGCTATCAGAAAGCGACGGATAACAAGAGGACAACAGAATTTTATTATACCGTTTTAAGAGAATTATATGACAAATCTCATGACTCCAACGTTTACGCTGCGCAAATCCAGAGAGTCAAAGCGAAGCTGTTAAGCATTAATCGAAGGCAATTAGATGGCCTAAAAATTAAAGCTAAGACCAAATCTGTTAGTGTTAAAGAAATGACTTCTTTATACCATCTCATCATCAAACACCGTTCCAATCGTGTGCGGACCTTCATTGACGAACTAGCTACCCCAGACGGTGATCACCTCGTGCACCAAAAGGACATTGTTCAGGCTTTTTATCGCTATTATAGTGAATTATACTCATACGATCCCCTTGATGAAAATCTGACGTCTGATTTCCTTCAGACTCTGGGCAGTAACTTAACAGCAGCAGACAACAATGAATTTCTTGCCGATTTCGCAGTTTCAGATGTCTTAGATTTAAATGTCGGTTCCCCTGCAAACAAATCCCCTGGTCCAGATGGTCTCCCCAAAGAATTCTATCACAAATTTTGGCATGTCATTGGACCCACCCTTACGGAATTGATTAATGAAGTCTTTCGAGGCCGCAGAATACCGGACGAGTTGAAAGAAGGTAGAACAGTGCTCATACCGAAACAACGAGGCCATAGGCAAATTGATAACTTCCGGCCTATCATGCCGCTAAATTTTGATTATAAGACTATTGCCCGAGCGATAAACAGTAGATTGATCTTGATAGCACGGCATGTCATCAAAAATCATCAGTCTAGCACCCCTGGCAGAAGCGTAACGACGACAATAGCTGAAATCAGGGACGTAATTTCGATCACAGCGGCGACCAACATCAACTGTGCCCTACTGTTTGTCGACCTTTCTAAGGCTTTTGATCGTGTGAGTCACCGTTACATACTCCAGATCATGGAAAGAATTGGATTAGATAACATAGCTGTAACCTTACTCCGCAATGTCATCACAGGCATCACCACCCGACTGTGTGTTAACGGCCAGTTGACAATGCCGATCACACTTAAGAGAGGGGTCCCACAGGGAAGTCCTCTCTCGATGTTGCTCTTTGCCTTTTCTCTCGAACCTCTCCTCAGAAATCTGGAGTCCACATTACCAGGTCTATATATATCAAGAGCTCGTTTTGCAGTGCGTGCCTATGCCGATGATGTTACAGCAGTTATTCGTTGTGTAAACGACGTAAAGACAATTAAAACGGAAATCGACAACTACAGTAAGGTGTCTGGAGCTAAACTCAATGAAGGAAAATGCAAACTGGTTAACTTGAGAGGTCCTGAACATGTATCCATACCTTGGGCCCAAAAAGTGGACAATCCTAAGTCACTAGGTATCATCGTCGACAAATGTCCTCCTAAAATGGCGGCGAAAAACTGGAAAGCAGTTACGAACAGCATGCATGGTCTCATTGTTGAGAACAACTGGCGCTCTGCGAACTTGATTGAAAGGATCAACATTGTCAATATATGTATTTTCTCCAAAGCATACTACTTGGCACAAGTATTTCCCATACCTAAAGTTCAGGCCAGAAAAATGTTGCAAATAGCTAGCAGATTCGTGTGGAAAGGGAATATTTTTAAACTCGACAGTGCCACGCTAACTAAATCACGACCCGACGGTGGGTTAGGGCTCACTGACATCCATAAAAAAGCCACCGCCCTTTTTCTGCAACGAACTTCGCGCCTAGTATACAGTCACGTCCCAAACATAACTGCAAGTCTGTTCCACGTCGTTCGCCCCGGAAACATGCACCCGCCTGTCGACATCAGCAAAATAAACTTCCAGCTGAAACATGTACGAGAATATTTCATTGAAACAATTTATGTAGGCGAAAGCATCTTACGAAACCCGCATTTGACAACGAATGATGTCATGCAGAAATGGACTAAGATGCGTAAATGTAATACAATTGACGTAAAAAATCCATCTTGTAACTGGAAGACCCTATGGAGGAACGTTAGTCTTAAGATTCATACATGGAATGTTGCATCGACTTGGTACCAGGTGGTGAACGATACCATTGCCACTAATGACAAATTACACAGAATAGGCTTACATCCCTCTGACAAATGTGTTAAGTGTGGTTTAATCGACACTTTGCTTCACCGTTTCACCTGCTGCGGACACTTAAACAACTGGCGATGGGTGAGGGAAAAACTCGCACTATTATCGAGAAGCTCGCCAGCGAGTATCTCGATCACTATCATCATGAACCCAGATAAGGACTACTATCCTATGGGTAAGAATACTACAATGATGTGGATATTGGCAAATTACGTGCATTATACGGTCACCAGACGGGACGGCGACAACCTAGTCGAATTTTTGGCATACATGCATACTACCTATTGGAGAATGAAAAAAACGGGAAATTTGAAAAAAATCTTTGGCAATATGTTGGACATTGTTTTTGAAAAACAAGGGATCGGTTAGTCTGTTGATGATGCAGCAGCCCCTCTCATCTGTTCCTACCACGCAGACAACTGTGACGAGTTCCAGTCTCAGCGTCAGTCATGTTCACATAGATCTCAGACACCAACTGACAACGATCTTCACAGGTGAGGTACTTTCTCTCGTTACTGAGGCAAATATCACCTTAGTTTTCCAAGGAGGGTATATCATTTACCTTATTTCTTGAACTTTTTATTTCATTTTTTTTTTTCACTCACATGAGCTTACGAGTGAACTACCAAATTCAGCATGTTTTACTGTGAAGTCGAAGAAGTTGTCTTGTCTAATGGATTTAGATGCGTATTTTTTTTACAAAAATTAGATTTGATGTTAAGCACAAAGGGATATGCATCCTGCTTTCGACATGGGACATACTGCAAGAAGAAACAATAATTTTACAAACTTTCAAAAAAAGTGAAAAGAATAAAAAAAACTACCAGAAAAGCAGCTAAGGTATCACACATACAGACTTCGAGAGCATTTTAATCACAGTCTCTGTTGACGAAGTAAATCAGTGAGAGGCGGGTGGGGCCATCGTGGCCAGGCCTCGTGTTCTATGACCCCTGCCCTCCTTGTCCCCCCCCCCCCCTCCCCCCCGCCAACTGCTGAAACGCTTCAGCTAGGAAGGATAAAAAAAAATTAAAAAATAAAAATACTAATGAAGAAAAAGTGGCGAGGATACCTGGCTTTCACAAAAGAAAAGTGGTTAAGGCGTCTGACCAAAAAAAAAAAAAAAAAAAGTGGTCTAGGGGTAGCGTCTTTGATTCATAATATCAGTTCCGTTTCAGCCGCGCTCGCGAGTGGCCGCTGTTAACTGTTGCGCTGCACTTCAGTGTTTACATCGCTATACTTGTGCTTCGCCGAGTGCCGTCCGTCCGTTAATCTCCGTGTTCGTTCCTGTTTCTTGTGATCTGATCGCTCTTTCTGGTCTTGCTGCTGCTACTTGGAATTTCGGTTGTTTAACCGAAATTGCTTCGCTGGATTAACCATGGCTACAAACCTCAGGAAGAACACTCTGGTATTTGCTTTTGACAAAGAATCCCGTCCTGTTCAGCCGACATCCCTGGAAATAGATGACTGGATTACACAGGTAATTGGTCTAAATTCTGAAACCGTTCATACCTGGCAACTGGATCAGGAAAAATACTGTGTTTTTGTCAAGTTAATCAGTGCTTCGACTGTTGATAAAGTGTTACGAAAGTGGGGCTATGAAGTAGATTTTGTGCATAGAAATGGTTATAAAAGTAAGGTTTCCATCTATAGAGCGGACATTCATTACAAAACCGTTCGTGTCTTGAATCTCCCCATTGAAATTGAAAATGATAAGATTAAGGAAGCTCTTTTAAACTACGGAGACGTTAAATCAATTGCAAATGAAAGATGGTCGCCTCGCTTTAAACTGCAGTGTTTTAACGGGGTCCGCTGTGTAGAGATGGACGTTAAGACGAATATTCCGTCTCACATAACTGTTTGTGGGTATAAGGCACAAATTGTTTGTACAGGTCAGGAAGCTACATGTCATATATGTAACGAAACCGGCCACTTCAGACAGGAATGTCCGCGGCGAACTGTTGTGCTTAAAAGTAATTTGATACAGCGTCAGAAGCTTACCTTAAATGATCTGTTACCAAAGAATAGCCCGGAACAACTGGTTGAGGATGTTAACGCAGCGGGACAAGCTGATGCCTCCCTTCACGATAACAGTCAATTTCCCCCGTTAACAACAAAAGGAAACCCCGTTGCCACTACTCGTGAAACTGAAATGCAACCGAAAAAACGACCTCTGGAGATAACTGATAGTTGTTCAGAGGTCGAGCTGTCTTGTCCCACTCCCTCACTTCGCAAGCAAAAACAGTGCGATGAGAAGGCAGAGGAACCTGAAGGCAAAATGCGAATGGAAACTAATGAACAGAAAGATAATACACATACGGTACCAGAAAATGAAAGGGGTGTAAGCAGCATTAATTTGCAAGAAACAACAGGTGCAGTAGCCGATTGCAAAGATCAGAATCTATCTGTTAATAAACAAATTCAGGGAGAGGATGCAAAACTGCAGTCTCCATTTGTTTCCCTCGATCAGAAAGTGAGTGAAATTAATAAAGAACGAGGAAGTGGTGGCCAAACTGAAATCACGGTCAACACCTCAGGGCAGGCGCCGGCAACCGAAATTGCTAAAGCGTCTGCTGCTGCTCCAGATAAGCCGCGAAGTAAAATACCGACGCAACCAAATGAGAATGTAGCTCGTAACCAAGGGAAGGGAAAATCCAGTAGGGGCGACCCAAACCCAAAGAATGTTCAGTCCGAAACGGTCGTACACGAATCACTGGAGGAAAAATCAGAAAGTTTACCAGGAAATCAGTCTGCTTGCGGTACAAGAGAAAACATCAGAAGTAGAAAAAAACGGGACAGTAACTAATAAACTGATTGAAGTGTTATTCCATGTTCAGCCTTCCGAGAAAACTGTTACAGCTTAACTGAACCCTGAACCACAGTAAACTAAATTAGTTCAACAAAACAACTACATAGTGACAGCACAATGACGCAATCTTATTCTGTCACCACTATAAACATAAATAAAATCACGACCGGTTTGAAATTATCGGCCCTTAAGGAATTTTTGTACGAATCCGCGACTGATATTGCCCTGTTACAAGAAGTTCTAATTTCGGATTTGGTAATTCCCGGTTTTGTCAGTTACATAAATGTATCTCCCGAAACAAGTGTTGGAACAGCTATTTTGGTAAGGGAAGGGATTACAGTAAGCGAGGTGGAACGACTGGAATCCGGAAGGGGAATAGGACTAAATATCTATGATGTGACTATCATCAACTTGTACGCCCCTTCAGGAAGTTCTCATCGAGCTGACAGGGCACGTTTCTTCAAAGACGACTTGATATACTTGTTAAGGAAATCACCAAGACAGTTATTACTTGGAGGTGATTTTAATTGTGTTTTAAATCGAAAAGATCAGTTACCTAATTTTAATTTCTCAAGTGAACTAAAACAATTAGTTACTGGTTTAGAATTAAAGGATATATGGGAAATCAAATACCCCTCCATTGTTGAGTTCACTTATGTCACGGCAACATCACGTAGCAGGATTGATAGACTATATATTTCTAAAAATCTTGTAACTTCCGTGACAAAAGTAGAAACCATTCCTACGTACTTTTCAGACCGTTCAAGTGTCTTAGCTTGCATAAATCTAACAAGACAGCCGGTTCGCCGATTCAAGAATCAGTGGAATTTGAACACTTCCTTGTTAGTTAATCATGATTTAGAAGATCTGTTTAAAGAAACATGGGCAATATGCCTGCGAGCCCGTAGTAGATATGCCACTGCTATTGACTGGTGGGTTAAAATGGCAAAGCCAAAGTTGAGGAAAGTTCTTATTCAATACAGTGCCCAGAGCGCAAGGGAAATGAAATGCACTATAGAGTATTACTATTCCGTTTTGAGACATCTATATGATCAAGTCTCAGCAGGTTCCTCACTTCGGATAGCAGACATCAAAAAAGTCAAAGCCAAGTTACTTAACATCAAGAGAAGTCAAATGGAAGGGTTGAAAATAAAATCGAAGGCAAATTCGGTGTCAGCAGATGAAACTACTTCCCTATATCATTTAGTGAAGCATACGAAAAACGGGAGAAGGACTTTTATTGAAGAAATTCGAACAAAACACGGCACGATTCTCAGCACCCAGCAGGATATCATGGACGAGATTTATCGCTATTATTGCGAGCTATATTCTGTACATCAAAGTAGTGATGCTTCCTTGGAAGAATTCCTTGACATCCTATCCCCACAGCTGACAGAAGATGACAACGAAAATTTTCTCGAGGTTGTCAGTGAAGAACACGTGTATGAGACTCTGTGCGCCTCGCCACCAAAAAAATCCCCAGGACCGGATGGTCTGCCAGCAGAATTTTACATCCGTTACTGGCCAATAGTGGGTGCGAAAATCACGGAAATTGTAAATGAGGTTATTCAGGGCAAAATGATTCCGGCTGAGTTTAAGGAGAGTAAAATTGTTCTGGTGCCAAAAAATAATGGAAACAAAGATTTAAATAATTTTCGTCCAATTTCACTGCTGAATTCTGATTATAAATTAATAGCTAGAATAATAAACAAGAGAATTTCATGCCTTACAGATAAAATTATTAGTCAACATCAGAACTGTGCGCAAGGCAGAACCATTTTTCAAAATCTAGCGGAATTCAGGGATATCATTGCAATAACTTCTGTAACAAACATAAAGTGTGCTTTATTGTTTTTAGATTTTTATAAGGCGTTCGATGTAGTAAACCATGAATATCTTCTACAGACATTAAAGAAAATAGGTTTCAACGATAGGGTTATACAGTTGATTAAGAACATAGCAACTGGAATAAATGCTAAAATAGCGGTGAATTGTCAACAATCCAGGCCGATGAAAATACAACGAGGTGTTCCTCAAGGAAGTCCTCTGTCCATGTCGCTCTTCGCAATTTCGCAGGAACCTTTCCTCCGACATGTCCATGCTACATTAAAAGGCTTAACATTATCAGGAAACAAAACAGTTATAAGAGCCTATGCTGACGATATAGGGGTCATTATAAGGAATAATGACGAGGTAACCACGCTAGCAACAGTGATTGATTCGTACTGTAGAGCATCTGGAGCTAATGCAAACGGAAAAAAAAGTAAGGTGTTAAATCTCAGAGGTTTTGATAATATCAACGTCGAGTGGGCAAACTTAGTCCGACAACATAAAACACTTGGGATCACCCTGACAGCATGCCCTATGAAAATGACGGCTTTAAATTGGAAAGTTGCAGCAGATAAAGTGCAAGGAGCCATTGTAGAGAATTTAACTCGATATATGAACCAAGTTCAAAGAACACAGTATATCAACTCATGCATCCTTGCTAAGGCTTATTATACTGCCCAGCTGTTTCCAATACCGAGAATGATAGCGAGGAGAATAATGTCCAACATCACAAAATTTTTGTGGAGAGGTGAAGTGTTCAGAGTATCTGCTAAAGTAGCCACTTTAGATCCTAAAAATGGTGGACTAGGATTAATTAATATAACGGATAAAGCCTCTGCTCTTTTTATCAAAAGGCAAGTTAATTTAATAAGAGACTCGCGAGAAAGCATAACCAGCCAACTTTTCGACATCATTAAACCTCCAAGCCTGCTTCCCCCGATTGACGTGCAGAATATCAACAGTCGCTTACAGCACGTGAGGATTTTCTATGTTGAGTTTAGTTATGTCAGTGTCGAACTCAGGCAGTCCCGACACTTAACATCGAGAGCCATAATGCGGGAACGACAGAAAAGCGAAGGAAGAAACAAAATAGAACGACAGTTTCCAAACATTGAGTGGACTGAGATTTGGAAAAACATTAGTTCTAATGTGCTCACGTCTAATATAAAAACGTCATGGTACAAGACAGTTAACAACATAGTTAGCACCAATGAAAGACTGCACGCAATCGGACTCTGTGAAACAAATTTATGTCAACAATGTCATCTAGTTGACACAGTAATTCATCGATATACTTGCAGTGGTCACATGAATAGTTGGAAGTGGATCCGGGAGCAAACAGCTCTGATTACAAGAACATCCCCTGAGTATATATCGCTGTCATTGATACACAGGCCTGAAGCACGCTATTTCCCAGAAGCAAAAAATAACGCTGTGTACTGGTTGCTGGGAAATTTTGTTAACTACGTCCTTAACAAATTAGGATCCGATAGCATCATAGAGTTCAAGGTACACATGCTGTGTGAGTTCCACAAAATTAGAAGCTATTCGAATCACAAGAAAAAGTTCGGTAATATGCTAAAAATTGTATTTGAAAGAATGGGCATTGGTTAATATAAAAAAGAAGACTGTGTTGACAGTGATGTATTGTAGTTACCTTAAGGATACTATTTAAGATTTTACAGTATATTTATGAAGTGTGCTTTCTCTAATTCAGAGAGTAGTTTTTTGAAATTTATAATCTAATGTACAGAACTTATGTGACATTGAGGTTGTGTGTCTAATAGTGCCAAACACAAATCATGAAAGGTGCATTATTGGCTTATACTAGAAATTTGGAAATAGACAGTTTTTATAGAAATCTCCTTATCGATTGGTTAAAACCATAAGATACTATCCGATAAATGTAATATTCAATGGCTGGCACATTGCCCTGTTCACTTTTGCAGTGAAAGACTGATTACATAGATCTGATCACTTCAAATACTTAGATTCAATTTATGTCCAGAAAGTGTAGTTGGAAGGCTAGTCAACTTTATTATATATCTCCTTTCCGCCATTCTCAAGTATTTATGTTTAATTTAATTCTTTCTGGTGATTTAGTCAGTAACACAATCTTCTGTTGTCTTTCCTTAATGTCAGCGCAATTGAAATGATCAAACCGCTTTGTTTCAATAACTTCATGTATGTATAACTAGTATGTATTTGCAATGTGTAACATTGTTTTTTTTAATAAAGGTTTTATATATATATATATATAAAAAAATCAAAACGTCTTCGGTTCCGTGTTCGATCCCCGCCACTGCTTAAATTTTGAAAAATAATTAGCATTGGAGGCTCAATACTTCCGGCATAAGAAGTCAGCCTCATTTTGCCAACGGCCTTGTCAAAGAGGGCGGAGGAGCGGATTGAGGTTCAGGGCACTCACTTGTCCTAGGGGTGTGAAATTGCCCCTAAAGGCGGAAGAATCAGCAATGATCAACGACATGAGGATGCAGAAGGCAATGGAAACCACAGCATTAAAGACACATAACGTGTATCAACAGGACATGTGGCCTGTAATTGAATAAGTATCATGATGATCTCTCCATTGGCAAAAGATTCCGAAATAGTCCCCCATTCGGATCTCCGGGAGGGGACTACCTAGGGGGAGATTACCATGAGAAAAAGATTGAATAATCAACGAAAGGATAACTTTCTACGAGTCGCGGCGTGGAATGTCAGAAGCTTGAACGTGGTAGGGAAACTAGAAAATCTGAAAAGGGAAATGCAAAGGCTCAATCTAGATATAGTAGGGGTCAGTGAATTGAAGTGGAAGGAAGACAAGGATTTCTGGTCAGATGAGTATCGGGTAACATCAACAGCAGCAGAAAATGGCATAACAGGTGTATGATTCGTTATGAATAGGAAGGTAAGGCAGAGGGTGTGTTACTGTGAACAGTTCAGTGACCGGGTTGTTCTAATCAGAATCGACAGCAGATCAACACCGACAACGATAGTTCAGGTATACATGCCGACGTCGCAAGCTGAAGATGAACAGATAGAGAAAGTGTATGAGGATATTGAAATGGTAATGCAGTATGTAAAGGGGGACGAAAATCTAATAGTCATGGGCGACTGGAATGCAGTTATAGGGGAAGGAATAGAAGAAAAGGTTACAGGAGAATATGGGCTTGGGACAAGGAATGAAAGGGAGAAAGACTAATTGAGTTCTGTAACAAGTTTCAGCTAGTAATAGCGAATACCCTGTTCAAGAATCACAAGAGGAGGAGGTATACTTGGAAAAGTCCGGAAGATACGGGAGGATTTTAATTTGATTACATCATGGTCAGACAGAGATTCCGAAATCAGATACTGGATTGTAAGGCGTACCCAGGAGCAGATATAGACTCAGATCACAATATAGTAGTGATGAAGAGTAGGCTGAAGTTCAAGACATTAGTCAGGGAGAATCAATACGCAGAGAAGTGGGATACGGAAATACTAAGGAATGACGAGATACGTTTGAAGTTCTCTAACGCTGTAGATACAGCAATAAGGATTAGCGCAGTAGGCAGTACAGTTGAAGAGGAATGGACATCTCTAAAAAGGGCCATCACAGAAGTTGGGAAGGAAAACATAGGTACAAAGAAGGTAGCTGCGAAGAAACCATGGGTAACAGAAGAAATACTTCAGTTGATTGATGAAAGGAGGAAGTACAAACATGTTCCGGGAAAATCAGGATTACAGAAATACAGGTCGCTGAGGAATGAAATAAATTGGAAGTGCAGGGAAGCTAAGACGAAATGGCTGCAGGAAAAATGTGAAGACATCGAAAAAGAAATGATTGTCGGAAGGACAGACTCAGCATACAGAAAAGTCTAAACAACCTTTGGTGACATTAAAAGCAACGTTGGTAACATTAAGAGTGCAACGGGAATTCCACTGTTAAATGCAGAGGAGAGAGCAGATAGGTGGAAAGAATACATTGAAAGCCTCTATGAGGGTGAAGATTTGTCTGATTGATAGAAGAAGAAACAGGAGTCGATTTAGAAGAGATAGGGGATCCAGTATTAGAATCGGAATTTAAAAGAGCTTCGGAGGACTTACGGTCAAATAAGGCAGAAGGGATAGATAACATTCCATCAGAATTTCTAAAATCATTGGGGGAAGTGGCAACAAAACGACTATTCACGTTGGTGTGTAGAATATATGAGCCTGGCGACATACCATCTGACTTTCGGAAAAGCATCATCCACACAATTCCGAAGACGGCAAGAGCTTACAAGTGCGAGAATTATCGCACAATTAGCTTAACAGCTCATGCATCAAAGATGCTTACAAGAATAATATACAGAAGAATGGAAAAGAAAATTGAGAATGCGCTAGGCGACGATCAATTTGGCTTTAGGAAAAGTAAAGGGACGAGAGAGGCTATTCTGACGTTACGGGTAGTAATGGAAGCAAGGATAAAGAAAAATCAAGACACTTTCACAGGATTCGTCGACCTGGAAAGAGCGTTCGACAATATAAAATGGTGCAAGCTGTTCGAGATTCTGAAAAAAGTAGGGGTAAGCAATAGGGAGAGACGGATCATATACAATATGTACAACAACCCAGAGGGAATAATAAGAGTGGACGATCAAGAACGAAGTGCTCGTATTAAGAAGGGTGTAAGACAAGGCTGTAGCCCTTCGCCCCTACTCTTCAATCTGTACATCGAGGAAGCAATGATGGAAATAAAAGAGAGGTTCAGGAGTGGAATTAAAATACAAGGTGAAAGGATATCAGTGATACGATTCGCTGATGACATTGCTATCCTGAGTGAAAGTGATGAAGAATTAAATGATCTGCTGAACGCAATGAACAGTCTAATGAGTACACAGTACGGTTTGAGAGTAAATCAGAGAAAGACGAAGGTAATGAGAAGTAGTAGAAATGAGAACAGCGAGAAACTTAACATCAGGATTGATGGTCACGAAGTCAATGAAGTTAAGGAATTCTGCTACCTAGGCAGTAAAATAACCAATGACGGACGGAGCGAGGAGGACATAAAGAGCAGACTCGCTATGGCAAAAAAGGCATTTCTGGCCAAGAGAAGTCTACTAATATCAAATACCGGCCTTAATTTGAGGAAGAAATTTCTGAGGATGTACGTCTGGAATACAGCATTGTATGGTAGTGAAACATGGACTGTGGGGAAACCAGAACAGAAGAGAATCGAAGCATTTGAGAAGTGGTGCTATAGACGAATGTTGAAAATTAGGTGAACTGATAAGGTAAGGAATGAGGAGGTTCTACGCAGAATCGGAGAGGAAAGGAATATGTGGAAAACACTGATAAGGAGAAGGGACAGGATGATAGGACATCTGCTAAGACAAGAGGGAATGACTTCCATGGTACTAGAGGGAGCTGTAGAGGGCAAAAACTGTAGAGGAAGACAAAGATTGGAATACGTCAAGCAAATAATTGAGGACGTAGGTTGCAAGTGCTACTCTGAGATGAAGAGGTTAGCACAGGAAAGGAATTCGTGGCGGGAATCAGTAGACTGATGACCACTAGCCGTGGAAAAAGGGCATTGCTGGCCAAGAGAAGCCAACTAGTATGAAACACAGGGCTTAATTTGAGGAAGGTATTTCTGCGTATGTACGTTTGGAGTTCAGCATTGCGTTTGAGTGAGACATGGACTGTGGAAGAACCGGAAAAAATGAGAATAGAAGCATTAGAGACGTGGTGCAACGACAGAATATTGAAAACCAGGTGGACTAGTAAGGTAAAGAAAGAAGAAGTTCTCCGCAGAATCGATGAGGAAGGGAATGTATGGAAAACACTGACAAGAAAAAGGGACCTGACGATGGGACATTTGTTAAGACATCGCGAAATAACTTCCATGACACTAGAGTAAAGTCGTTTCTGTACAAGTCGATATTCGCAAGGATGGTAACGCAACAGCTGCCAACGGCCTTGCCGCAGTGGTAGCACCGAACGCTGTCTGGCTTCGTTAACACTGTGAATGATCACCATCCGGGTCTGCCGAGTGCTGTTGTGAAGCCAATTGAGGAGCTACCTGACTGAGAAGTACCGACAGCGGTCACGAAAACTGACAGCGGCCGGAAGGGTGGTGTGCTGACCGCACGCCCCTCTGTACCCGCATCCATGCCACCTAAGTGTTGAGGTAGACACGGCGACCGGTCGGTACTGTTGAGCCTTCACTGGCTGATCGGACGGTGTTTCTTCTTTTTGTCAGTGACGCAACAGTTGCACCAAAAAACAACTGCTATGTATATTCAAGTGGGCCAAATGTTCGTAGATGCCAAAAGTGGTTTCAAATACGTGGTTTTCATCTTTCCGACTCATATGGAACAGGAACGTTAAAGGCTTCATACAATACATGATAAGGGCGAAAGTGGTTGAAAATCCGTGTCATACAATCGAGGAACTGTCAAACGCTCCTAAACATCGTTGGTCGACCGTCGAAGAACTTTGCAGCAGATTGGTAAAGATAAACAAAGCCAACCCACCCCACGTAATAGACTGCTTCAGCGGCACAATATAGAAAGGCTTATTCAAAAAATGGCTCTCAGCACTATGGGACTTAACTTCTGAGGTCATCAGTCCCCTAAAACTTAGAACTACTTAAACCTAGCTAACCTAAGCACATCACACACATCCATGTCCGATGCTGGATTCGAACCTGGGACCGTAGCGGTCGCGCGGTTCCAGACTGTAGCGCCTAGAACCGTTCGGCCACTCCAGCCCGCAAAGGCTTTTTGATCCCTTCGTCACTGGAGATGAAAAATGGGTCAACTACGATAATCTAAAATGCAAAATCCAGTAGCTCCCTCGGAATGAATCGCCACGAAGTACAGATAAGCTAGGTTTAAATCCGAAAAAGCGCTTTTGAGTGCCTGGTGGAGTATTCACGGGGTCGTTCATTTTCAAGTGCTGAAACGTGGTCAAATTGTTAATCAGAGCTTTACTACGTTCATTTGGATCGAATACATCAGTCTCCCCATGGAAAGTGCTCATCGACTGTCAACAGAAAGGACGTTATTGTGCAACACTTTAGTACATGAGCGCACTGCGCAAGATGAACCCTGTAAAAAATTAATGAATGAGGAAGGAAGATACTAACTCATCCACCGTACTCGCCCGATATTACGGCATCGGATTTCCATTTATTCCGATCACTACAATATTTCTAAGTGGCATAAGGCATGAAAATGTGCACGACGTCTAAAATGAGATCTCCATATATTCTGCTCAAAAACCAAATGAATTTTAATCGGTCCGGCATTGAAACTGGTTGTTGGTAATGAGGATGTTCACAACACTCATTAAAAATAAAAATTTATTAACAATTTATTTGTTTGAATTTGACGTAAATAAACAAAATATTATCATGCTCATGTTCTTTATAATTCTGCCTTCACTATTGCAATCGGGGTTCCTCAAGTGGGATTAGATATCTCGTCCGCATTTGTCGGCAAGTGGAACATAACTGCTGTTCCTTCCTATACAGTTATTCTTCTTTCTCTGTTACCAATTTTTTCATTACAATGTTACCAGTTTTTTCTGAAACGTTCTTTTTTCTACGTTCGGGTCTAGTAATTGGCCACCTATCTTAATAATTTGAGTTTTGTTACTTTATTTTGTCCTAGGTTTTCGTTTCGTAATAGTGACGTACTGTAAGTACATAGTTGATCCATTTTTTGAAGTACGTACAGCTCTATCAAAATATCAGTTTAGCGGCCAAAATAAGGTTGTCCAATAACCACACTAATCATCACATTCCATTTCACTCCTCGATGAGGGCAAAAGCCACAGGAGAAGAGGAATAGCTATTCCTCTTCATCACAACATGAAATAAAAATAGATATCAACGACTGAAATAGACTGTATTCTTCTTGAAGATTATCGTAACCATACGCTCAAAACATACTCAAGTGTCTCTGGCTCAAGCGCTGAAACTGTAATAATACCAGGATGCAAATTATAGTTCTAAGCTATAATGTAGTCTTGGATAGTGTTAAACTGCTTCTAGGTCCCTGAAATGTTTTAGCATCTTCGGTATGACCAACGCTCCTGACCTCCAACCTACTGTGTACATGATCCGCATTTCCTTCTCATAAACAAATTCTTCTGATTTTATATTATCTTTTCAACCAGGCTTTCTGTTATGATCGTCTAAAAACTTCCACATTTCTATGTAAGAAAGTGTTTCAGGATAGTCTATAAGGTCAGTTAAATGTGAGGATAGGTTTCTGGGGCCGTTGTCACTTTCAAAAAAATTCCTTAGGGTATGTGACGGCATTGCATTACAAATGGTCTTCGTCAGGGTATTGTGCAGACTCCGGACAACCTGAGGAAGGCCATCTGCAACAGTGGCTAAAAATGTGGAAACTTTTACGTATTGACAATGCGGTCACGTATCCTGAAGAATGCGTTCATGCATGCATGTCCGAAGGATCATGGCATCTTTCATTTTAACAACACAGGCACTGTGTGGGAATTACATTAGGTGCATACGACTACAGATTGTGACGCAGACGACATATGGAAGTTTGGGTGTGGTCGTTAGGCGTGTCAGACGACAGAAAGGTCGTCGCACTTACTCCTACGCACATTTCACTCATTGCGTCTTCGCCTTCAGCGATGGAGGTCCGAACCGCGATTCCAAGTGCTGAAATCATGCGATTTTCTTATGGGTGGCCGAGGAAATCATTTCAGAGACACCGCCTCTCGGAACTGATGCGAAAAGGCCCCAGAGGGTGGCGGAATGGATGTCAATGGGACCAATCCTTCCTTTGGGGCGTTGATTCCCACACATTTCGCGCTCAAAACCAACAGCTTGCAGTGCACTGAGCAACAGGGCGACGTTCTTGACAACCATTGACACGGCTGAAATCTCAACCCTCACACCATGGACGATCACTCGTTCTCTAAGGACATCGTTTGCCTGCGAATTCACTGAACGTGATCGCAGCCCTCTGGAGTGTAGCCTAACAGCAATTATTTGTGTGGTGTACAGAGTGAAATGCCTAAGGAACTATCAAAACCATTCGACAAAATCGGACGACGATCGAAAGCAGCAAAAGGTATTTATGCTGTTTCAGCACTTTCGTTTCACACTCACATTAGACGTGATGACTGGTAGTGTTTGGGGATTGGGGTGGAGATGTGGGGGAAGCAGCTTTGTGACATTGACGCTTGAATGAATAATGAATGAATTAAGCGGAAAGTGTCAGGCCACCAGCTTCAGCAACATCCTCACTACCAACAGCCCACATTTTTGACACTTTAAAAATGTAGCTGTACAGAAACAATCTGCGACGGATTCCTGGGCGCCTGCTGGTGCTTAAACCCTTGACACCATTTAGCAGAATGGTGGTATGTTGCTGTTATAATACCTGTTAGAGGCAAGAGTTATCTAAGGGATGTTGATGCCAATGTGGCTCCATCAACAATTCTTATACCTCACATAAAATTCTGATCTCTGTCGTTTTCTTTTATGTGTCAACACTTTGCCGTTTTAAATGTCAGAGCCCAAGGGTGATGTCGCATGGTGCATGTTTTTTCAGCATCACAGAAGAACCTTGTAGGCACCTTTAAGCGAACTTTGAAAATTGTAATGAGAGACAGTCATGGGGTTTCGAGAAACTGACGCTTTAATTGGTTGCTCACTGTACATTATTGCACCCTATTATCATTACTGTTCCGAGACGTCACTCAGTGACCCTTCAGTAGTTTATAATTATGATAAAAGTACAGAAATACAATATATTTAAATTGTTGATGTCAAGTCACACTCCACGCCTTATTGAGAATCACAGTTCTCATTTGGCGTGCTTCAGATATCACTGCTTCTGTTGTTTGACTTAGGATTAATTGCCGAGTCAAGAAACTTCTTCAGGATTTTGACCACATTATCACTGTGTAGAATTGTCCGACGTTCCTGCCACTGTTGCAAATGGCCTTCAAAACAACTTAAGGAACGCCATTTACAATAGTGGCCGAAGCGTTGGAGGATTTTACATATCGACAGTGGAGTCACGTACCCTGAAGAACCGACTCTAGAATCAATACTAAGTCAAACAACAGGAGCAGTGGTATCTGAAGCAGGCCATCTCTGCAGGATTTTTAACTCTCGTCACAGGCACACTGTAACGGAACCGTTCGTGATGTGCCAAACATGAAAATGTGCAAGCAATGCAGTCAAGGTGCTGTCATGGAATTCCAGAAAAGGCGCAACAGTAGCCCGTTTTGGATATTCGTTCGTGGCGTTGTCTATATCGTGACTCGATAATACATAATTGATGGTATGTGTACATGCGCATTGTCCAATATATGCCGTGGACCATACTATGAATGGAAACTTTCATAAATATCCTATCTACATCATTCTCCGCAACCCCCTAGTGGTGTGTGGCGGAAGGTACTTCTGTTACCACTAAGTTATCCGCCCAACCCTGTTCCACAGCCGAATGGCGCGTTCTTATAATGATTGTCGGCAAGCCTCTGTATTGGCTCTGGTTCCTCGAATTTTCTCGTCGTGGTCGTTGCACGAGAGATAGTGTGGGAGTAAGTAATATGTTGTCCGACTCATCTCGGAATACGCTCGCTCGAAACTTAAATAGCAAACCTCTACGTGGTGTCACAGGCCGCTCTTGAAACGTCTGTCTATAGAGTTTGTAGAACATCTCTGTTACGCCCTCTCGCCAACTAAACGATCTCGTGACGATACGTGCCGCTCTTCGGTGGATCTTCTCCCTCTCTCCCTACCTCCCTTTCTCTCTCTCTCTCTCTCTCTCTCACACACACACACACATACACTCTGTTTCTCTCTCTATCTCTCTCTCTCTCTCTCTACCTCTCTTTTCTATCACTCCGCCCCAGTAAGAATCCCACATTCATGAACAATACTCAAGGATCGGCGGAACAATTACCTTATAAGCTATTTCCTTAGTGGATGGGTTAAATTTCTTTAAGAGTCTTCATGTGAATCTCTGTTAGGCATACGCTTTGCTTGCTATTTATTATATGTGGTCATTCGTGGGTAACTGGGAGAGTTACTTCTAGATATTATAAGGTGGATACTACACTCCTGGAAATGGAAAAAAGAACACATTGACACCGGTGTGTCAGACCCACCAGACTTGCTGCGGACACTGCGAGAGGGCTGTACAAGCAATGATCACACGCACGGCGCAGCGGACACACCAGGAACCGCGGTGTTGGCCGTCGAATGGCGCTAGCTGCGCAGCATTTGTGCACCGCCGCCGACAGTGTCAGCCAGTTTGCCGTGGCATACGGAGCTCCACCGCAGCATGCCGCGACAGCGTGGACGTGAACCGTATGTGCGGTTGACGGACTTTGAGCTAGGGCGTATAGTGGGCATGCGGGAGGCCGGGTGGACGTACCGCCGAATTGCTCAACACGTGGGGCGTGAGGTCTCCACAGTACATCGATGTTGTCGCCAGTGGTCGGCGGAAGGTGCACGTGCCCGTCGACCTGGGACCGGACCGCAGCGACGCACGGATGCACGCCAAGACCGTAGGATCCTACGCAGTGCCGTAGGGGACCGCACCGCCACTTCCCAGCAAATTAGGGACACTGTTGCTCCTGGGGTATCGGCGAGGACCATTCGCAACCGTCTCCATGAAGCTGGGCTACGGTCCCGCACACCGTTAGGCCGTCTTCCGCTCACGCCCCAACATCGCGCAGCCCGCCTCCAGTGGTGTCGCGACAGGCGTGAATGGAGGGACGAATGGAGACGTGTCGTCTTCAGCGATGAGAGTCGCTTCTGCCTTGGTGCCAATGATGGTCGTATGCGTGCTTGGCGCCGTGCAGGTGAGCGCCACAATCAGGACTGCATACGACCGAGGCACACAGGGCCAACACCCGGCATCATGGTGTGGGGAGCGATCTCCTACACTGGCCGTACACCACTGGTGATCGTCGAGGGGACACTGAATAGTGCACGGTACATCCAAACCGTCATCGAGCCCATCGTTCTACCATTCCTAGACCGGCAAGGGAACTTGCTGTTCCAACAGGACAATGCACGTCCGCATGTATCCCGTGCCACCCAACGTGCTCTAGAAGGTGTAAGTCAACTACCCTGGCCAGCAAGATCTCCGGATCTGTCCCCCATTGAGCATGTTTGGGACTGGATGAAGCGTCGTCTCACGCGGTCTGCACGTCCAGCACGAACGCTGGTCCAACTGAGGCGCCAGGTGGAAATGCCATGGCAAGCCGTTCCACAGGACTACATCCAGCATCTCTACGATCGTCTCCATGGGAGAATAGCAGCCTGCATTGCTGCGAAAGGTGGATATACACTGTACTAGTGCCGACATTGTGCATGCTCTGTTGCCTGTGTCTATGTGCCTGTGGTTCTGTCAGTGTGATCATGTGATGTATCTGACCCCAGGAATGTGTCAATAAAGTTTCCCCTTCCTGGGACAATGAATTCACGGTGTTCTTATTTTAATTTCCAAGAGTGTATTTCCAGCAGTTTCTCACCAACAGTATAGTTGTAAAATAGTGGCTTTCGTTTCCTATGTATGCGCAATATGTTACATTTATTTGCGTCGACTGCCAGACCATGCACCATTTATCAATCGTCTGCAGGTCATTCTGCAAATCGATACTGTCTTTTGCAGTTGCTACTTTGTTATACACAAGTGCATCATCTGTGAACAATCTTACAGAGCATACCTTCCTAATTCTCTATAAGCTCGTATTTGTTTCACTAAACGGCAGTGCGGGACATTGTCAAATGCCTTTCTGAAGTCAAGGAACACGGCATCAACCAGAGGGCCGTTGCTTACAGCGTATCGTATGGACGAAGAAAGCGATCTGAATTTCGCAAGATCTCTGTTTGCGGCAACTAGTTTGATTCTTATGGGGGAAACTTTGGTTCTCCAAAATCGTCATAAGTCTTCCGAATAAAGCAGTTCCAAAATTCTACAACAGGTTGTGGTCATCGGAATAGGTTTGTCATTGTGTGTATCTGTCCTATCGAGTGATAAGTGTCATTCTTCTGTATGTATTGTTTTCATAGGGTTGTCTTTTTAAAACCCTTCCGTTACTTATGAATTAAACTGTAAAAATCTAAACAGGTGATCTATGTATTTACAGCACTAGACTACAGTTGAAGAATTTGCTATCGTTCTTCTTCTTTTTCTTTGTTATTATTGCGGTCCTCTGTCTGTAAACTTCTGAGATGCAGATATCCATGCTGCTGTTCCTATGTAAGTGTCTTCATCTCTGCACGATGACTGCAGTCTATTTCCATTACTGCCTGCCACTGTAGTTAATCCTTCGTCATCTTTAATATGTATACTCCCCAGACTTCCATTTGTAAACAAGCTGACTATTCCTTGGTACACCAAGGTGTGTCCTATCAGCTGATAACTTCTTGTACTCAGCTCGAGCAATATATTTCTATTTTTCCCACTTCGATTAAACATATCTCAGCAGTCACACGTTCTAGCAATCTACCCTATAGAATTCCTCTTTAACATATCATTTCATAAGCACTTATTCTGTGGTTATTTACTCCCCACTTTGCTCTTCCACGCCGTCAGAAGAATCTTTCTAACACTTGGTGTTTTATTTGATGTTATAAAATTTATCTTTTACAGAACCACTTCTCGTGGCATTACCTATCTGATATATCGTCCTCTCTACTTGAAGAACTATAGACTGATAGGTTCTCGATTTAGCTGTGTAGTGGCGATTAAATGTGGGAGCGCGGTTACCACGAGATTTTATTAATGATGTTCTGCTGGATGTTTACGGCGAATATTGACAAAAATAAATCAGACCAACGTACACTGCTATTTGGGAGAAAAAACTGGATTCCAGATTGAGTTAGCAATAATCATTCTTACGTCAGCTTGACAGATATCCATTATTATCCGCAATCTTCCATATATTCCGTTTCAACGTAGCTTCGTCTGGCGCCAAATATTTGTTGTTGTATCTGTGGTACATCGATCTGCTTCGGCATATTCACGGCTGCGTGGGCTACACGAGAGTATCTGCCTCAGGTTTTTGAGGCGAGAGCGGTTTCACCCAGTGTCTAGAGAGGTTGTGGTCTCCACACATGGCTTTGCCGATTTGGGAGGAACACAAGGTGATCTGCCTTCGGTCTGTTTACTTTGGGCTGATGTGGAGTGAAGGTCCGTTATCATCGTGTGTGTTACGGTATGCTAACGGGAGAGAGTGTATTAACACAGGCCTATACTGAGAGAAAGTGAGGGAGCCATGCATGAAAGGTGCAACGGACTTGTATCGATCATGATATCATAATATGCGGATACGGCTTCTCTCTGTGGGTTTATTCTGCAATAAAAGGCAATGTGTTTCTTTATTTTACTATCTGACGAGCTATATGGGAACAGTATGGTTGCTTAGGCAAATGTTATCGAATGAGCAGCGGAGTGACAAACGCGGTTTACGATCAATGTGGGGCAGATCCCTTTTCGCTTACGTGTCGTTCCCGATTCGTTATCGAGTTAAGCGAGCCGATATCACATTCATCAAAATTTTTCAAATTTAATCTTTTGTCTTGTTATTTACTTTTTTTCGGATCCACTTTATTGAGCTATTCTTTGTGTGGTAGTGCTGAGAGCACAACGTAGGCCGTGTAAATACTAACGTTTGATGTATAATGTTCGTGATTTTTGGAATCAGATAATAACTCTGAAGTTACAAAGAGAATTTCTTTTATTGATTGTTATTTACTTCCTTTCATAAATTTAGTTAAAGTTATTGAACTACTTTAGCAAGACACTAGCACTGAATAGTTATGATGATTGCACTGATGCTTTATGCAGAGCTAATTACAAAGCCGCTATCATGTTTTAAATCAATCAATAGTTCAGTTGGGCTCATTTCTGCTCAAATATTTCTTAGCAGCCGTGAATTATTTGCAGATCACGGAATGTAAATGTCTCTTGATAGGTAAAAGCTGCTTCGTCATATCATTAATATGTTCCGTGACAACGTTACGTTACTAGCACAATGTGAAATGTATTCGGAGTTGCAAATGGGAAAAACTATCAGCTGTACAAGGGAAAGGTGAGAACGAAAATCTCTGATGGGCCGGAACTTGAAACCGAATATTCCGCTGTGCGCGAGCGGTCGCCTTAACCGCTTTGGCAATGGCTAGAGCTGTGGTGAAATTTGGTGCCAATATGGTACAATTACCCACCTTTCTCCTCACATGAACTGAGATCTGGCCTCTTTCTGCACGTACCTTACATCTTGCTGTTTGAAGCTTTTCCGACCCCGAGGGTGACATCGCAATGCACCATGCTTTTGCGCCATTACAGAGGAAAGTTATAGGCATATTTAAGCCAAACTTGAAACTTATGCGTTGCAGTGGGGGACAATAAAACGGTTTCGAAAAAGTGACCCTTAAATTTTAAAATATCCTTGATACTTTTCAGCTCCTCTAGCGTCGTAAGTCTACAATAGCACAACACGTTTCATTCCTTTACAGATGAACAATAGAAAGTTCCAGATAACAAAAAATCTGATTATTAATTTTATGAGAAAAAGACGCAACGAACAGCAATTGTCAGCGAACAGAAATGATGAAGGCCACAAGGGCAATAAATAAAGTTGTCATGAAAAGCTGTGTTCAACTTAATCATAACAGTAACTTACTATGCTTAATATTGCAGAGTGAGGTACATACAGGTGATTCTTAGTAACATTTAAAAAACCTCTGAAGCGGGGTCGATAATGTTAAGACAAGTAATTTAATATGAGCCGCATGGGGCCGAAAACGTCAGGAAATACGCAAAAAGTGATTGAAAAATGTACAACACGTGACATCATCAAATGACATACATCACTGCTCTTGCTGCGCTGGAGCCTGTAGAATTTTTAGACCTCATCATCTGGACACCAGATAAGTATTCAAGTCGATGTGGCACCCGGCCCACGTGCACGACTTTAGTTCGTGGGGGCTCACGGTCCGTGTCTTGCGTCTGGTTGGCTCAAATGGCTCTGAGCACTATGGGACTCAACTGCTGTGGTCATAAGTCCCCTAGAACTTAGAACTACTTAAACCTAACTAACCTAAGGACAGCACACAACACCCAGCCATCACGAGGCAGAGAAAATCCCTGACCCCGCCGGGAATCGAACCCGGGAACCCGGGCGTGGGAAGCGAGAACGCTACCGCACGACCACGAGATGCGGGCTCTTGCGTCTGGAAGGCAGTAGTTTTTTCTTTCAATTAGACAATTATATGTTTAAACTGAGGAAGATTTGTAGTTTTATTCAATAATCTCGCGGTCTCTATTGGATAATTGCAAAGTACCGTACGAGAAGAACGTATTGTATTGCGTCCAAAGAAAATAAGCTTCCGAACTGAGTCGGTGTCAGTGAGTACGTGACCTACGTTTTCCTTACTAAATAATATCTGTAAACAAAAAAGGACTGGACAAAAGGAAAGGAACACAAAACAAGAACAGCTTTTCTTTGGTTCCAGCGAGGTCAATAACTTTGTAATTACTATGTGTACCGCAGATCAGACTTACAAAAAGTGTTAGACATTTGCACAGTCAGTCCGAATGGAAGTATTGCAACGCTCAGTCACCCTCTCCCGCCAAAGACCAACCGCTACCCGTGCGGCGGAGTAATCATCTGCTGACGCCCACTTTTGAGGTTTTTCCCGACGTTTCCGCCCCCGTGTCTATTATATTGACTACCTTGTCTCAACCTCATCTACATCGCCTTCCGCGTTTTTGAACGCCTGTAGGAATCACCCGTTACGTACGGTAATTACTATTTTTTGACAGAACCCGATAGAGAGTGTAACTTACTATTTTCTGTATGTGCACTCTACATGAAAAGTAAAATTCAACTGAACCGAAGACAATTCTGGTACTGCAAAGGACTAAGCCCAGACAACACGATATTGTACTGAAACATCAGCATACCGAATGAAAGGCGCGTGCGTAACGAGAGGAAAAAACTACTCTGATAATTGAAAACTCTCTCCCGAAGCAATAACATGATAATTGCATGCAACAACAATAACGTAATTCTCTTAAAAGAGATAAACAAATCTAAGATAAACATTATCTTAATTTTTCCTCTTGTAAACAAACGTAATTGACAAAATATGCAAGCCTATAATATACAGGCGGTGGAGAAAAATGTAGGAATACCAGAAACACAAGTCATTACCACGCTTAAGACGGTCTTGGAAACACATTGGCATTCAAAAGAGCTTTCATTCGTCTCGGATAGGAAAAGTACAATCCCGTATGATTTCCTAGGAAACCATTCACCATTCTTCACAAAAAAAAGGACGTTCAGGTAAAGATGATGGGTGTGGGTAGCGATCACGCCCCGTTACCTCCAACGTAGCCCGCCCCTGGTAGCTGCGTGGTCAGCTCGATGGACTGTCATACCTAACGGCCCGGGTTCGATTTCCGGCTGGGTCTGAGATTTTATCCGCTCAGGGACTAGGTGGTGTGTTGTCCTTATCATCATCATTTCATCCGCATCGACACGCAAGTCGGCCAAGCGGCGTCAACTCGAAAGACTTGCACCAGGCGAACGGTCCACCCGGCGGGACGCCCTAGCCACACGACCTCCAACGTAGAAAACAAATGCCCAGTTATTGTGACGCAAGGTGACTGTGTAGACAAGAGTAAATTGGACAATCCATCCACGCGCTCGCAGAAATCCAGGACGAAGCGAGCTTTGAGCAGGGGCCCTGTCGTCTTGGAACACAGATTGTACCTTGGGATGGAGCAGATCGGTCAAAGTGGTCGCATTATCCGCGACAGTAATGTGATCTCCAAGAGTTTTAAACATGAGGCCCTAGAAATACTGCGATATGACTGTCCAAAACCTCACCGTATCCCCACTGTGCTTGTATCTTGACGCCTAAACTCGTCCAGAAGTTGGAAACATTATGAAACAAGACTCATTCGGACAAACGACTTCCTTCCGTTGCCGGGTTTTATGGCTTCGCGATCTCATTTTCCGTTACGGACATTTGCATCATTGATGACGTATTATAGAATTCCACCTCGCTCTACAGTTCCCTGTGTACGCAGCTCTCTTTATGTTGTTTTGGCGCTGATATAATTTGCAAGTGGGACATTCAGTTCTGCATTAACTTTTGCAGCTGTCGTCCTCTTATTTTTCGCCTAGCCCTCTTCAATGACCGTCTGCTGAGATCATTTAATACACATTTTCGTCCGCATTGTGACTTAGCGGATGACGTTTTTTAGCAACACTTCGGCTACCTTGGTTAATGCATCACCCACCCTACGAGCACCAGTGATTTGTCCACGTCAGAAGTCACTTAGCTTCAACATAATGCACTCGCAACCTCTCAGAACACTAGTCTCAACACGATTGACACTTGCATCCTGTTGAGGAAACTGCACAGGAATCGTTCGTTCTCAGTTACAACAGAGCTATCTGCAGGCTTGGCTAGCATTTGCTTTTATGGTCAGGAATGCAGTTCTCCCGAGTTTTCGGTACTTTCACCCGATTCCTGCACTACTCAAAGTGTAAAAATAAAACCATGTGGAAAAATACATGAGAATTTTGTGGCTCGATATCCTTGTAAGACAGCAACATAGTAATTATGAAGACGTTAAAAATTATAAAGAAAAAACGAATAATACACACGATAGATACTGAGTACTGAGTAATTCATAGCCTTGTTTCCAGCTCTGGTTCATTTCAGTTTTTCTAACTATAAGTACTCAAGTTGTAATAGAAGACAGGGTATAAAAATAAAGGAGGAGGGGATTATGGTACATCACTCTATCGCCGACGAGATCATTCTAATCGAAGCACAAGCTCCTTTTGAAGTAATCATCTCGCCTCTTACTTAAGCGATTTAGGTTCAAAAATGGCTCTGAGCACTATGGGACTCAACTGCTGAGGTCATTAGTCCCCTAGAACTTAGAACTAGTTAAACCTAAATAACCTAAGGACATCACAAACATCCATGCCCGAGGCAGGATTCGAACCTGCGACCGTAGCGGTCTTGCGGTTCCAGACTGCAGCGCCTTTAACCGCACGGCCACTTCGGCCGGCTAAGCGATTTAGGGAAATGATGGAAAACCCAAATATCCATAGCCAGACGGGGGTTGGGAACGATGTCCTTCGGAATGCTTGTCAAGTGTCTTATCGTGCCAGTATTTCTTCGGTCAGGGGGGAAAGTGATTCCACTTTTAAATAGTCAAGTATCCACTGACGTGACGAAGGTCACGGGATACCTGAAACCTTATTTCGCAGGACAGAGCGGATCAGGTTGTGGAAAGGGACCAAGGTCAATTACTGTTAGTTATACAAGAACACATCGAACTTTATTCTTCAAAACGATGCACAGTTTTCTCTTTAAAACAACAAAGATCAGTTCACGGCTGAGGGCCCAGGTAATTACTCAAGAATAATTAAAGACTACCTTAAGTTAAAGATTTACAGAACACGGCTGAACGCCGTTTCAAGAATTCAAGATAACTGAAGAGAAACCTTACAGACAAGGATTTACATGTTAAAGCCACAGATTCTGAAACAAAGTCAGCTGAAGGCCTAAATACAGAGCAACAAGAAATTTAAATGAAGCACGGCTGAAGGCCTAATCTTAAAGTTCCTATAAAATTCGGCTGAAGGCCATATAGTAAGCCTAAAACAGACAATATTAACACACGGCTGAAGGCAGGGCACAGTACCTGCGATCAAATAAAATGACAATCACTAACAACAAACAGTGGTGCTCAGAAGTGCTCGTAAGGTCGGCCTGCTGAGGAAATTCTAACAACAGTTTAGGTGAGACAGGCAGCCAAGCGTAACACTAACTAATCGAGTGGCAGCACGACCCAAGGACGGTTGAAGAACCAACTGACAACCTAATCAATTCCCGTCTCAACCCACCAACTGGCTACTCCAGTACGCTGACAGCATTCATCTGCTCAGCGGAAACCACTGAAGCTACACACAGCTCCACGTAAACACTAGCGCCAAGAACTCCGACAATCCTAAAACCGTGGGCTGATGACCTCAGCTGTAAAGTCCCATAGTGCTCAGAGCCATTTGAACCATTCACCATGGAACAACAAGGAGATATGACATGTCACACACACGCAGAGTTTCCATAAGCGGTCGGCGACCAAATACACCTCGTCCGATGAGACGACCGACCTAACGACCAACTCAGGTCGTTCCCACTGATGTGACGTGTGTCGGCAACGGTCGGCCGAGTCTTGGCTATCCGAAGATGACTGCAGCTCCAATCCGGCTCAACTCGATGTCCGTTCGGAATTCAGAGACACAGCGACCCAGGCACACTGGCTCGGACCCAACCATGCAGAGGTAACTCTTGCCCATTGGCCACGACATCCACAAGGAAGGAACCGTCCCACGTCTGGCAAGATGACCAACTGACGAGGCCCAGAAACGGTCAAAGGACCAAACACATGTCGCCCGATGACACGACCAACCGAACGACCAGCCAACGGTCGTCCCGCTCCAGTCTCCTTCCGGTTGACAATTCATGCCTGTCGTAAGCGGTCGGCGAGCACTGGTTGTGCAGACCTCACTGGAGCTCCCTCTCGACTGAAGTCCTGACTTCACTGCTGGTCCGTTCCGTGACTGACTCCACTGCTGGTCCGTCCGCTACTCAACTCCCGACACACGACGACCCGGAAATACTATCGGTCGCTCAAGAGATGGTACGACAGTGCACTTATCGATAAGCGCTGCTGCTGCCACTGACGGGCAGGTAAGGCAGGAAGTTAGTGAGGCCAGTAAATGGAATAACAAAACGAGGTGGCAGTACCGTAAGAGAAGATGACAAACAATAAACGGCATGAAAATGAACCGTGCACGGCTCAATACCTACTAGTATTCTGTTGGACGTCCGTTTTGCTTGGCTTTGTACAGAAACTCTTAGTAGAATGAACTAGTCGTTGGAAGTCCTGTGCAGATATATTGATTCGTGCTGCCTCTGCTGCCGTCCTTAATTGCTAAAGAGCTGCCGGTACAGGATTTTGTGCAAGAACTGACCTACAGATTACGTCACATTAATGTTCGATAGCATTAAAGTCGAGCGATCAGGTTGGCCACATCATTCGCTCGATCTGCACAGAATTTTCCTCAAACCAAATGCAACACCCGTGGCCCACTGGCAATACACATTGTCATCTATAAAAGTTCCATCTTTGTTTCGTTGCGAACGGTCTCCAATCAGCCGAATATATCCATTTTTAGTCAATGATCGGCTTAATTGGACGTGAAGACCCAGTGTGTTCCGTATAAGCACAGCCCACATCGCTATGATGCCACCACCAGCTTGCAGTGTCTTATGACTACTTGGGTTCATGGCTTCGTACGGTCTGCCGCAAACTCGAACCATATCATCAACTATTATAAACTGAAGTAGGGTCCCACCTGATCAGGCCACTGCCTTCCAGTCGTTTATGGCCCAACCGATATGGTCATGAGCCCAGAAGAGGCGCTGGAGACAATGTCGTGCTGTTAGCAAAGGCACTAGTCTTGGTCGTCTGTTACTATAGCCCATTAACGCCAAATTTCGCCACAACGTCCTAACTGATACGTTTGGAATATGGCCCACATTGAGTTCTGTGGTTATTTCGTGCAGAGTTGTCAGCTCTGACAACATTACGCAAACGCCGCTGCTCTCGGTCGTCACGTGGAGGCCGCCGGCCACTGCGTTGTCCACGACGAGAGGTGATGCCTGAAATGTGGTATTGTCAGCACACTCCTGAGACTCGGAATATCGAATTTCCCAAGGATTTCCGAAATGGAATGTCCCATGCCGTTACCTCCATGTAGAGTTCAGCGTTCTAAATCTATTAATTAGTTTCGAGCACCCACAATCACTTCGGAAATCATTTCACATTCATCAGCTGAGCACACATGACAACTCCGCCAATTCCCTCCCCATTTATACTTTGTATACCCTATACTTCCGCCATCTGAATATGAGCCAATAGCTTTCATCATCTCAGCGCAAGCATTGTATTTACTCTTTATAAGAGTATTGAAGAGCGATCTTTTTCAACGGTTAAAAACCTTTCAAAAGCAAAGATCGCACAATTTATCTTTTATTCAAGACAACCAGTTTCAACTCTCTAAGCTGTCATCTTCAGGTCTTAAACAATTCTTTACTAAAACAAATTCATTTTACGCCGAACCTCATGCACAAAATGTCTGGTGGATAAGACTCATCGACGACTTTGCGACGACAAATGTTTATACGCCATTTAAACGGGATTGGCACTATGTCCAGTGTGCGTAAATAACTTGCTATTGTGCCCGTATTTGTATCATGTAAGAAGCATCTGCGAGCAATATGTATATGGATATGATCTTTTGGACCAGGTGGTGAGTGTTTTGAAAAATTTTAGCGATGAAAGACGTTTATAATTCGCTGAGTTTCTAACGCTTCACATCTCGTGCATAAGGTTCAAGGTAAAATTAATATGTTTTACTAAAATAATGTATAGGGACTGAAGATGACAGCTAAGACTGTTGAAACCGGCTGCCTTGAATAAAGAATATTTTGTGCGATCTTGGCGTTTGAATGGTTTTTATTTATCAGTGCAAGCAGCTACTTCCACCTCACAATGTCTGGTACATTACGCTAATATAGAGATAGACGAAAGCACTGATCCTTTACCAGTGCCAACCAGAAATGGAAATGCTTAGGCACTTGCGGTTTCTCGCTCTAGGTCCCCTGTTACTTCCAAAACTGAAACTCCTGTTACCACACTGTCTACGCCCTATGTAATACTAGGACCTCCAGAAGATATAAATAATTCTCGGTCGTTTCCTCAGTCGGGTTTGTAAATATAAAAAAAGAAATTGCCGCATTCTCGCTGGAATTTTCACAAGATTCTCTCAGCCGTTGGCTGGAGACCAGGTGGTTTCGGCTACCACTAAAGTGCTAGACACAATACGATGTGTCATGTGTCGAAATTTGCTTTTCCTTAGTGCTCTTCATATTGAGAGGGGCATGATCAAAGTGTTGTGAAATAAAAGACTGGCGCACTGTGGCGTGTACGCCTATGGAGAAAATCTCATGAATCCATGGGGACCGCTCAAGCTGGTGGGGGCACTGTAATGGTATAGGGCGTGTGCAGTTGGAGTGATATGGTACCAGTTATACGTCTAGATACGACTCTGACAGGTGACATGTACGTAAGAATCATGTCTGGTCACCTGCAACCATTCATGTCCATTGTGCATTCCGACGGACTTGGACAATTCCAGCAGGGCAATGCGACACCCCACAAGTTGAGAATCGCTACAGAGTGGCTCCAGGAACACGCTTCTGAATTTAAACGCTTCCACTGGCCACCAAACTCCCCAGACATGAACAATATTGAGCATATCTGGGATGCCTTGCAACGTGCTGTTCTGGAGAGATATCCACTCCTCGTACTCTTACGGGTTTATGGACAGCCCTGCAGGATTATGTGTACTCGCGTGGGCCCTACACGATATTAGATAGGTGTATCAGTTTCTTTGGTACTACAGTGTCACATGATGGCCGAATTGTAGAGGATATAAAATGCAACTTGGCAATAGTAAGAAAAAAGATGAATTTGTTAACATCTAACATAAATTTAAGTGTTGGGGAATCTTTTCTAACGACATATGTTTGTTTTTTAGGCGGTAACGGAAATGAAACGAGGACAGTTAAGAGTTCACACCAGAAAAATTGTGATGCTACAAAAGAATTCTGAGGACATGCATAGATCGAAAAATTGATGTGGAGGTACTGACTCAACTTGAGAAAAGAAATTATTGGCACAACACGACGAATTAAAGGGCTTGTTATGAGAGATCAAGAGACTAAATCTGTTAAGGTTCCGTCAACTCAGGTAACTTTTTATAGCTTTCTACCATTTTTTGCAAATAGTGGACGGAAAATTTTACTTCCCAACAGACATTATAATATTTTACAAGTATAGTCATTGAGTGCTTGGAAAAGTGGAAATATGTACTACCTATGACCTACTGGAATAAAATTTCAGTTTTAACGCTGTACGTAGTCACACTGTCATTCAGGATATCTTTAGAGCAACCTTAAAAACAAATAACTTTTCCTGCATCTAATGCTCGTTTAGATCACGCCAGAAGGAAATCAGGTGAACAAATAATGTGAAATCAATACTGCAGGTTTACTTTAAAATACCAAGATATTTTTATCGGTCTGGCACTGTTCAACTCAAATCACTGTTGCCAGTATCTCTCTTCACACCTTACCCAATTAAAGGATAATCGCAAATCTAAGAGATTGTAGTAAGTGGGAAACATAACTGAATTACTAACTAGTAGCCACAAATCTAGTAAAACTGTTACTGTTATTACAAGCTGAGGCAAGTAGGTGGAGCAGCAGCCATTTGCAACATAGGTGGTAAGTGGTACAAAGATATCTGACTGTTTAAATGTTACCCTGACCGACTGTAGTTAGTGGAGTAAATGTCGTAGAGGGAAACCAAGGCTTCATTACAGCAAGTAGGTTGTAATGGGCTAAGGTAGTAGCAGCCATGTAAAAATAGAAAAGGTTTGCACCAAACAGTCTAGTATGGTGAACTGGATCAAATCAGTCTTCATATTGAAGACTAAAAGAGTAACGTAGTGATAAGTCATTTTGAATGGTAAGTAGTAATGTAGGGTACTACTGTTCGAGATACGCTGGATGTCATGCATTTGGTTGTGAAGTCTGATGATCTGGTCAGCCTCCTACGTCCAAATTATTAATTATGTCATTTGGTGAGTTCCTGGTCTCTGACCCTAATATGGTCATTTGGACAGGTCGTATATATGCCAACTTTGGAAAATGAATTGGCAGTGGAAACTGTGCACTAAGGGTAGGAAAATAAACAACTGTGGTAATTCATCCAATTGCAACCAGTATTGTAAAATATCATCATTCGGATGTAAAAGGATGAGGTTCGTTTGCCTTAATGTGTGATTGCATGGACAGATGTGTACTGGCAACGTAACGCCGTTATCCACGCCCTAGCGATGATATTTTGCTGATGCATAAGCACGCGCACATGTTGTGCTGGGGGTGTGGGTTAGGAGCGGCAGAGAGATATGACCCAGGGAGGAAGCAAACTTTCAGCGGCCGCCCCTTGCGCTTCATATATAACACGAGACAGCGGGCGGGATAGTAGAGGAGTCCATTCGCAAGAGTCGTTATTCACGTCAGGCGGGCCGCGTTGTACTTCGAATGAGACGGTGGCCGCGAGGAATAGCTTTGCTGCAGGGGGCTCAGAAACGGCCGAACAGCCTTGAGAATTCCTAAACCATGAGATAGCACTACAGAACACTACAGCAACAGCACATTTTGTTTATGTCTCTTCAAGTGTTACTGATTTAAAAGCTTGTCCAGAAGGAACTACAAACAGTACAGCTTATTATTACTGAATGTACACAAAAAGTGCAAAAATAGCGTTATTTTCTGCAGAAGTACGTCATCCATCAGCATATTGCTAATCTGAGTACTTCTATGCTCAATGCAGTATCCCCCGTAGACACGTCTCTTACGCTTATGCAATGCAGTTAGCATCATTAATCAAACCTAAATTTCTTTTGCAGAAATTTCTTCTATAATCACTGCCTTGCTCCCTTCACCATTAACAATTAAGTATTCACGTATCCACTTTCATCTCTCTTAGTCATCGTACAATCCTGAGTTTTGCCACGAGTGGTTTACTCACAACGCCTTTAAGTTTAAAAAACTGTTAGTAAAAGGCCATCAAGTTACCGAAGCAAACTGATGTCATGGACATGAGGAATATGAGTTCGCCATTTATGGTTGAAAATCGTGAGAAAAGCATTATGTATGCATGGGATGCAATTTACTGTAGATACGTTTATTTATTACGCGATTTCGCTTCTTATGCAAGAGAATGTTTTGGTGGTACTGTCTATTATAAGCCTAATTGAAATATTGTCGCTTTTCCCAGGCGTATAACAAAACCCTTCAGTAGTTCATACAATTGATACGAAAATTGTTAAGTCGTGTATGATGGCTATACTCTGTAATCTGGTTTAAGAAGAAGGAAGCGAAAATGTATTTTGTGCTATTTTCTTACAAAATCTAGCCCATATGTTGCTTGAATTGTGGTGTACAAAACGGAAGAAGCCCGGCAATCCCCAAATATAAAGAAACAGTCAAAGTGGAAAGCATATCGGGAAATACAGTACGTAATCCTAAATTACAACATGTAAAGCACTTGTTGTTGTTGTTGTTGTCTTCAGTCCTGAGACTGGTTTGATGCTGCTCTCCATGCAACTCTATCCTGTGCAAGCTTCTTCAACTCCCAGTACTTACTGCTACCTACATCCTTCTGAATCTGCTTAGTGTATTCATCTCTTGGTCTCCCTCTACGATTTTTACTCTCCACGCTGCCCTCCAATACTAAATTTGTGATCCCTTGATGCCTCAGAACATGTCCTACCAACCGGTCCCTTTTTCGTGTCAAGCTGTGCCACTAACTCCTCTTCTCCGCAGATCCATTCAATACCTCTTCGTTAGTTATGTGATCTACCCATCTAATCTTCAGCGTTCTTCTGTAGCACCACATTTCGAAAGCTTCTATTCTCTTCTTGTCTAAACTGTTTATCGTCCATGTTTCACTTCCGTACATGGCTACACTCACTACAAATACTTTCAGAAACGACTTCCTGACACTAAAATCTATACTGGATGTTAACAAATTTCTCTTCTTCAGAAACGCTTTCCTTCCCGTAGCCAGTCTACATTTTATATCATCTCTACTTCGACCATCATCAGTTATTTTGCTCCCCAAATAGCAAAACTCCTTTACTACTTTAAGTGTATCATTTCCTAATCTAATGCCCTCAGCATCACCGACATAATTCGACTACATTCCATTATTCTCGTTTTGCTTTTGTTGATGTTCATCTTATATCCTCCTTTCAAGACACTGTCCATTAGGTTCAACTGCTCTTCCAAGTCCTTTGCTGTTTCTGACAGAATTACAATGTCATCGGCGAACCTCGAAGTTTTTATTTCTTCTCCATGGACCTTAATACCTACTCTGAATTTTTCTTTTGTTTCCTTTACTGCTTGCTCAATATACAGATTGAATAGCATCGGGGACAGGCTACAACCCTGTCTCACTCCCTTCCAAACCGCTACTTCCCTTTCATGCCCCTCGACTCTTATAAGTGCCACCTTGTTTCTGTACCAATTGTAAATAGTCTTTCGCTCCCTGTATTTTACCCCTGCCACCTTTAGAATTTGAAAGAGAGTATTCCAGTCAACATTGTCAAACGCTTTCTCTAAGTCTGCAAATGCTACAAACGTAGGTTAGCCTTTCGTTAATCTATTTTCTAAGATAAGTCGTAGGGTCAGTATTGCCTCACGTGTTCCAACATTTATGCAGAATCCAAACTGATCTTCGACGAGGTCGGCTTCTATCAGTTTTTCCATTCGTCTGTAAAGAATTTGCGTTAGTATTTTGCAGCTGTGACTTATTAAACTGATAGTTCGGTAATTTTTACATCTGTCAACACCTGCTCTCTTTGGGATTGGAATTACTATGTTCTTCTTGAAGTCTGAGGGAATTTCGCCGATCTCATACATCTTGCTCATCAGATGGTAGATTTTTGTCAGGACTTGCTCTCCCAAGGCCGTCAGTAGTTCCAATAGAATGTTGTCTACTCCCGGTGCCTTGTTTCGACTCTTTCAGTGCTCTGTCAAACTCTTCACGCAGTATCGTATCTCTCATTTAGTCTTCATCTACATCCTCTTCCATTTCCATAATTTTGTCCTCAAGTACATCGCCCTTTTATAGACCCTCTATATACTCCTTCTATCTTTCTGCTTTCCCTTCTTTGCCTAGAACTGGGTTTCCATCAAAGCTCTTGATATTCATACAAGTGACTCTCTTTTCTCCAAAGGTGTCTTTAATTTTCCTGCAGGCAGTGTCTATCTTACCCCTAGTGAGTTAAGCCTCTACATCCTTACATTTGTCCTCTAGCCAATACTGCTTAGCCACTTTGCACTTCCTGTGTATCTCATTTTTGAAACGTTTGTATTCCCCTTTGGCTGCTTCAGTTACTGCGTTTTTATATTTTCTCCTTTCATCAATTAAATTCAATATTTCTTTTGTTACCCAAGGATTTCTACTAGCCCTCGTCTTTTTACCTACTTGATCCTTTGCTGCCTTCACTACTTCATCCCTCAGAGCTACCCATTCTTCTTCTACTGTATTTCTTTCCCCCATTCCTGTCAATTGTTCCCTTATGCTCTCCCTGAAACTCTGTACAGCCCCTGGTTTAGTCAGCTTATCCAGGTCCCATCTCCTTAAATTCCCACCTTTTCGCAGTTTCTTCAGTTTTAATCTACAGTTCATAACCAATAGATTGAGGTCAGAGTCCACATCTGCCCCTGGAAATGTCTTTCAATTTAAAACCTGGTTCCTAAATATCTGTCTTACCATTATATAATCCATCTGATACCTTCTAGTATCTCCAGGATTCTTCCACGTATACAACCTTCTTTTATGATTCTTGAGCCAAGTGTTAGGTATGATTAAGTTATGCTCTGTGCAAAATTCTACCAGACGGCTTCCTCATTCATTTCTCTCCACCAATCCATATTCACCCACTAGGTTTCCTTCTCTCCCTTTTCCTACTCTCGAATTCCAGTCACCCATGACTATTAAATTTTCGTCTCCCTTCACTACCTGAATAATTTCTTTTATCTCATCATACATTTCATCAGTTTCTTCATGATCTGCAGAACTAGTTAGCATATAAACTTGTACAACTGTGGTAGGCGTGGGCTTCGTATAATGCGTTCACTATGCTGTTGGTAGTAGCTTACCCGCACTCCTATTTTTTTATTCATTATTAAAACTACTCCTGCATTACCCCTATTTGCTTTTGTATTTAAAACCCTGTATTCATCTGACCAAAAGCCTTTTCCCTCACTTAATATACGTAAACTTGAGTACACGCAAGAGAAGCTGCGCAATATGTTTATGGCGACTACCGACGCTATACCTTGAGAACTGTTTTAGTGTTTCAGCTTTTACTAATTGTTGATAGAAGTCTCTTGAATGTTGTTGTTGTTGTTGTTGTGGCCTTCAGTCCAGAGACTGGTTTGATTCGGCTCTCAGTGCTATTCTGTCCTGTGCAAGTTTCTTCATCTCCCAGTACCTGCTGCAACCTACATCCTTCTGAATCTGTTTTGTGCATTCATCTCTTGGTCTCCCTCTACGATTTTAACCCTCCACGCTGCCCTCTAATACTAAATTGGTGATCCCTTGATGCCTCAGAATATGTCCTACCAACAGATCCCTTCTTCTAGTTATGCTACAAATTTCTCTTCTCCCCAGTTCTATTCATTATAGTTATGTGATCTACACATCTAATCTTCAGCACTCTTCTGTAGCACCATATTTCGAAAGCTTCTATTCTCTTCTTGTCTAAACTATTTATCGTCCACATTTCACTTCCATACATGGCTACACTCCATATAAATACTTTCAGAAACGACTTCCTGACACTTAAATCTATACTCGATGTTAACAAATTTCTCATCTTCAGAAACGCTTTCCTTGCCATAGCCAGTCTACATTTTATATCATCTCTATTTCGACCATCATCAGTTATTTTGCTCCCCAAATAGCAAACTCCTTTACTACTTTAAGTGTCTCATTTCCGAATCTAGTTCCTTCACCATCACCCTATTTAATTCGAATGCATTCCATTATCGTCGATTTGGTTTTTTTGATGTTAATCTTATATCCTCCTTTCCGTTCAGCTGCTCTTTCAAGTCCTTTGCTGTCTCTGACAGAATTACAATGTCATCGGGGAATCTCGAAGTTTTTATTTCTTTTCCGTGGATTTTAATTCCTACTCCAAAATTTTCTTTCGTTTCCTCTACTGCTTGCTCAATGTTCAAAGTGAATAGCATCGCGAATAGGCTACAACCCTGTCTCACTCCCTTCCGAACCACTGCTTTCCTTTCATGCCCCTTGACTCTTATAACTGCAACCTGGTTTCTATACAAATTGTAAATAGCCTCCGTGTATTTTACCCCTCCCACCTTCTGAATTTGAAAGAGCGTATTCCAGTCAACATTGTTAAAAGCATTCTCTAAGTCTACAAATCGTAGAAACGTAGGGTTGCCTTTCCTTAATTTATTTTCTAGGGTCAGTATTGCCACACGTGTTCCAGCATTTCTACGGAATCCAAAGTGATCTTCCCCGAGGTCGGCTTCTACCAGTTTTTCCATTCTTGTGTATTGAATTTGTGTTAGTATTTTGCAGCCGTGGCTTATTAAACTGATAGTTCGGTAATTGTCACATCTGTCAACGCCTGCTTTCTTTGGGGTTGGAATTATTATATTCTTCTTCAAGTCTGAGTGTATTTCACCTGTCTCATACATATTGCTCACCAGATGGTAGAGTTTTGTCATGACTGGCTCTCCCAAGGCCATCAGTAGTTCTAATGGAATGATGTCTATTGCCAGGGCCATGTTCCGACTCAGGTCTTTGAGTGCTCTGTCAAACTCTTCACGCAGTACCAAATCTCCCATTCCATATTCATCTACATCCTCTTCCATTTCCATAACATTGTCCTCAACAACATCGCCCTTGTATACACCCTCTAGATACTCATTCCACCTTTCTGCTTTCCCTTCTTTGATTAGAACTGTATTTCCAATTCAGCTCTTGATATTCATACAAGTGGTTCTCTTTTCTCCAAAGGTCTCTTTAACTTTCCTGTAGGCAGTATCTGTCTTACCCCTAGTGATGTACGCCTCTACATCCTTACATTTATCCTCGAGCCGTCCCTGCTTTCCCATTTTGGAGATACTGTCGATCTCATTTTTGAGAGATTTGAATTCTTTTTTACCTGCTTCCTTTTTGTATTTCCTCCTTTCATCAATTAAATTCAATACCTCTTATTTTACCCAAGGATTTCTATTAGTCCTCGTCTTTTTATCAACTTGATCCTCTGTTGGCTTCACTATTTCATCTCTGAAAGCTACCCATTCTTCTTCTACTGTATTTCTTTCACCCAATCTTGTCAATCGTTCCCTAATGCTCTCCCTGAAACACTCTACAACCTCTGGTTCTGTCAGTTTATCTAGGTCCCATCTCATTAAATTACCACCTTTTAGAAGTTTCTTTAGATTTAATGTACAGTTCATAACCAATAGATTGTGGTCAGATTCCACATCTGCGCCTGGAAATGTCTTACAATTTAAAACCAGGTTCCCAAATCTCTTTCTTTTCATTATATAATCTATATGACACCTTCCAGCCTCTTTTCAATATGTCCATAAATTCATTTTGAAGGTACTAATGGTGTACGTGTGTTGATATTAAAACCTTCCTTATGGTTTTTTGACTTATTTACTTTTGCCATTAGTTAACATTTTCAAAGGTTACAAGACTAGTTTTTGATTAAAAGTCTCATGAAATGTATTATTGATATACTGTGTCACCAATTCGTTTATGGTTACGTAAATGAACAAGAACATTAGATCATTATTTCTTGCATTGAATAATAGAAGCTCCATGAAGACATCTCCCATACTAGGTAACGAAACTCAGTGTTAGATTTGAAGCTACATGTAGGCAAATGGAAACATTTGGGATATTAGACACAAACAGTTGAAAGATGGCCACACTGAGTCACAGCGCCAGAGAGAGCGCCAAAGATTATTATTCCTCCGCCTCCACTGGGCAGTAGTAGTTCAGACGATATCGAGAGCAATTGTCGTTCTGTTGGGCGAGAGAGTAGACGCTGTTCGCTTGGTGTAATGTATAGATGGAAGAAGTAGCAATTGTCTAAGTATATTTTATGAAGGAGATGGGCTTTTGATTTATGATGCTGGTGTAATGGAATATTTTCGTCAATATATAATGAGGTAAAGAGGTATTACAGTTTTCTTTAATGTCAATCCCTCTTGCTCACAGGTACAGTCATCAAAGCATCTGGCTCGTGTTAATTTATTATACTTGTAATTGTGGTTTCTATGTGTAATTATAGTATTTCTGGTTTTTCAATTAGTTCATTGTAAATAGTGTTTAAAATGTTTTGTCGTATTGAGAAAGAACCGAGCCAGATACATGTACGGTGAGTCACACTAACACACACAGAACAGTTACACTTGTGCTTTGTTGTTTCGTAGCTTTTACAGTTGCAGGGGACTTAATTAATCAATTGTGTTAGTAGACATTGCTTGTCGTTCTTTATTTTTATTTTTTGACGTCAGATTGCGTGCTAATACTAGTCAAGGTTCGTAACCGGCCACACAGCTATTAAAATTATAGCATTTATTCATTAATGTTAGTCCTTTCTCCTTTTAATTAAGCCCCCATGCGCTGTATATAATTACCAGTTAAGTTTAACATTTTCGGACGTATTTTGAATGTGATGGGAGCATGTTTTGACACTAAAATGATCTTAAATTGCTTTATACACGTATACTATCTTATTTTGTAACGTTCGTCCTATAACTGGTGTCACATAATGGTTTTATAGATTACAACAATGTTCTTCATTCATTCAGCAAATTCAGCAGCATCGGCTTACTCTAGTCCTTTGTTGCATATAGAATGATTCTGTCATACGATATTCGCCAAGATCTTAAAGTACACTAGGTAAGTTTGGTACACACATGTGGTTAAACACTATGTGGTGTAGTCCCTGCAAATTTCTGGGTGCTAAAAGTGGAAATGTACGGTCAAGACTGTTCATGAACATAAAAAAGAATAAGAGGACGTCAAATTACGTCATCCTTTTCTCTTTGTTTATGCAGAGGGAAACATATTTGGACTTGCTATACGAGAAGAAATGCCAGCACATTCCTCTATTATGATGTGCTGTGACTTGCTAATGTCAACATCATACTAATCTACTCCGTTATACAGTATTTATATTAGTTCCGACAGTTTAATTCTATAACCGTCAATAGAACAGTTATTATCAATTCGTAACACAACGTTATTATGATGCAAATCAAATATAAGTTCCATTATATGCTCTGTTCGCTAAGTTAGTGTGATGAAACTAAATAGTTTCATTCCCTATTACAGGATTGTTATTCATATTTAATGGAATTACTCGTAAACAGTATCATAACTGACAGCCAAGCATCTGTTTTTCGCGCAATACTTTACCTGTGTCTTTCAAACAGTAACCAGTATATGAATGAATCCCAACGATTAAAACCATGTCTATTTTGTTCATACCCTTTCGAAAAATATTTAAATAATTTTCATGAACTCGACATTTCGTTAAAGAGTTAGGGATTCTAACCAAAGGAAACTTACATAAATGTTTGCTCGGGATATGTAGTTGTAGCTAAAAACACAAAGCGGGAGATATATGTCTTCTGCACACACATAACTGAAGGAAGGGAATAATCGAAGCGGAATTCAACAATTACAAGACATTACCCAAGCAACTGATCAAATTAACGTTTCGTACCAACATCACATAGTACGTTTTGTCTGTAATTTAAATTGTTTTAGGAAACAGAAAACCAACTGAAATTAAGTTCTTAGGTTTTCCTGATATTTCTTGAAACGGCGATGCCTCAAGGAGAAAAGTCAAGTTATTTATAATTATGAGTTATGTAGCACATCACATTATTAGATTTATTTACTCCAGTTTCAATAAATTATTGTTATTTTTCTTATTAGTTTTAGTTTTATAGCACATAAAACTTCCTTATATTCACATAAACAGGTTTAATGTCTCTTAAAAGGGAAAATCTTCATACTTTTATGGGTTCTTCCAAAAGACAACACTTGTTGCTCAAGAATGAGTTTCAGAAGCGGGTGTACGAAATAAAATTGAAATATCCAGGCAGATCCAACTGGAAACCCTGTATCCAAAACACTAAAGAACATTATGGTATAACGATGCGAGAATGCGAGTGTGATTTGGGGTTTAGGGCATTCAAAATTGTAGTAATGTAGCATTTCCGGCTATTCCCTCTTCCACTAAACGTGTATCCTGCTTCGTATCCCACTAACGTAAATACAGTCGCATCTATCCATAAACCAGATTCATTTACTCTATATTGGTATACGCACAGACCGCTGGGCGTGTCAAAGCTCCGCTTCCGGGACGGGAAGTTGCTCCGTCCCGGGTCGACTCCGCCTGATAGGTTAAGTATGATGGTCGATGTGCCTGCCAACCTACATGTGATTGTTACGTGGTATTCCACATCCCCCTAGGTGAATACTGGGGTGATACTTAGGCTGGTATATGAGTTCTGCCTCAGTTACACGATTTTAAACATAATTTCACTCATTTTCATATGCAGACTACTACATACAGACATATTCCATCCCGGTGGATAACAGGGTGTTGACGGAAAGGGCATCGAGTCATCCCTTAAATTGACCATGTCAAATCCGTTCCTAAGCATGCCGATCTCGCACTGATGCAGGAAAATGCTCAAGAGAAAGAACAAATAGATTTATTTTATATTAATTAACGAGTTATGAAAAATGTTAGTGCTGAACCATTAGCATCCACCCGTACTTTGCTGAGTGTTTTGTGATCATATCATGGAAGAGTGATTTAGATCCTTCCGATTAGGAAACTTCACACGCAAATAGCCCGATAGGAAGCTCTCCATTTGTCTACATGCAGGTGCAATGAAGTCACAAGCCCTGCCTTCGTATCAGTGATGACATCGCTCTCATGAGTGATGTAACCATCCTAAGCAATGAGTCAACATTCCACGCCCCCTGTCCTTATCTCTCTTTCCAGACAGTCACAGCATACAATAGCCAATCAGATTCCAAATTGGTGGAACTAGGTCACTGGTGGTTTAAACGCCATCCCGTTCCCCCTCTCCAGCCAGTCACAGCAAAGTTTTAAAAGGATGCATAAAAATGGCACAAAATCACATCATTTACTTGAAAGTCAAGAATAAATGTTTACGCAAACATACCTCAATATTTTATCTGTGTTGTACTTAAATGATGCTTATTTATGGTCTTCTGCTACGTTATTTCTGTGAAAGTCAAAGGTATTTGCATGCACGTGGTATAACAATAGTGTGTAAAAAGGACATCAATTTGCGTTATTTCCTTGAAAGTCAAAGATATTTGTATAAAATGGTACACACACACACACACACACACACACACACACATACACATACACACGCACACACACACACACTCACACACACGCCTTGGCTGCAGAATGAATGACTTCCGTCCCAATTCTTCAAATGAATCACTTCCGTCCCAATTTTTCAAACAGAGCTTAGTGTGTTAGCAGCCATAACAACGAAACACCGAATGACAATGTAGCCCTGTCTTGGCCGTGCTCAAAAACATCTGAATTATTTATCTAAATACGCAAAGGAATGCCAAAAATTATATCAACTGAGTTTTCATACTAACCACAAAAAGAAAATCCCTTACGGACTGGCTCACTAATTGGACCTGTAAATTTCATTCGGGGCTGTATATAATTCACAATGGAATATTAGAATGAGTATGAAACAGTCTCCATAAATAGTTAAAGGATCAACATTTGTTAAACAGTGTAATTAAAGAACTCATAATACATAGTTTTCAAAGATGAGTTTTACTTTGGTCGCCATTCTGCAAACTTCAGAAATGCGAAATAAATGCTACAGTTGATATGTCTTCCTATTACCTGTTTTAGCCAAAAGCTGGCTACACTGCACTGCACTGTTGAAAGTTCGATTGCTGTGCCATTCGATTGCTGCACCACATTTTAAGATGTTCACCACATCTTTGACACTTGTCAAACGTAACACTACGCTTTCCAAGTGTAAAATGTTAGCACAAATTCATCAACAATATAAAGCAATGCAATAATGCAGTGAGTATCACGACGTCTACGCCAAGTATCAAGACGTTATTTTGCAGATTCACACACATGCACGTGCACTTGCAGATTCACACACACACACACACACACACACACACACACACACACACACACACACACTCAAACGTAAATTTCACGATAGCATACTACACCAGTTTCATAGAAACATCAAACAAAATTAAAGACCAAACCGAACATATACCTTTGATATCCCACGCCTTACAAATAACTGATTACATGGCATAGCTTTCAAAGCTCAAAATGTCCTTTAAATTAGGCCTACAGTTTACGAAAACAAACTAAAAATTTTTCTTTTATTTCGGAGTTGAGGCAAACATTTATAAAACGTTTTAAAAGCACTGATCTGACAGAATTTGAGACCTCACTGGATCTTCTTTTTCCAGCACACCGCCGCAATGTTCTTCATGGTAGACGACAATGACAACCATTTCGTCGACCGTCAGTGCTTGACATCAAGCGTGAACAACGCCACATTCGAGATAGTCGTGTGTATTTTTGTGGGCACATTCCTTGAGTCGTGAGGACTCTTTACTCTACTAAGCGACTTCAGATATGGCTAATCATGTGCAATGACCGACTTAACTGTAGTAAGACATTTTTTCTAAGCTTTCTATAATTTCTGAATCCTAGCTGCCAACCAATTTTATCTTTTTTCTGTGTCAGCTTCAGCTTTCCGTTTCAACTACACTCACAAATTTTGCTGTCGTGTCATTCTTCTTATTCACCTCCGACATTGTAGCATTTCCAACACATCTTCGAGACCTAAGTTTGGTCAACTACCACCTTTCATCAGCTGTTCCAGTATTTTGTGTTTCTCAGAAGCACGAAGAACCACACTTTTACGTTTATTCGTCATTGCAAGCGGCACAATAACAGAGAAATCACGTGTTTGGTAGGCTAAACAAACACAATGTTCTCGTCTCAGCCAATCCGCATAATGTGACAGAAGAGACATTTGACATTCCGTAAGTGAATGTGCGATGTTTTTCGATTGTTGTAGCATTCTGGGACCATTTTTTTTCTCGAAAAAAATTAGTTAATCCTAACAATTGCGTTAATATGCTGGAGCCGTTTACGTAATCAGAACTGGCTGCGTGCCAAGACACGGTTTCGAACAAAATGATGCACCGCCGCATTGGGCGCAGACTGTGCAAGCTGTTGTCAACCAATTGTTTCCAGATCGCTGGACTGGCAGGGGTGTTCCAATTTCCTGACCTCCTTGCTCTCCTGACATTACTTCAACGTCTGCATCTACATCTCTATGCCTTCTCTGAAATTCACAATTAAGGGCTTGGTAGAGGGATCTCTGAACCACCTTCAGACTATTTCTCTACCGTTACATTCTGTAACAGCACGTGGAAAAACGAACACGGCAATATTTCTCTTCGATCTCAGATCTCTCATATTTTGTTATAATGATAATTTCTCCCTATGTAAGTTGGTGACATGTAAAGTATTTTCGCACTCACAGCAGAAAGTTGGAGACTAAAATTTTGTGAAATGATCTCGCAGCAACGAAAAACATCTTGTTGTAATGATTTTTTACCAAATTCGTTTACATTTCGTCATAGTGCGAATCTAGGTTCCTTTCTTGAAAATTTTTCGATGTGCTCCCTCAAAGCTATCTGATGGGGTTCAGATATAGCAGAGCGATACTCTTGCAGAGGACGAACAAGCATAGTATACGCAGATCTATTGCATCTTCATGTTTTGCCAATAAACGCAGTCTTTCGTTCGCCGTACTGTGTATGTAATCGTTCCAACTTAAGTTGTTCTTAATTGTATTTCGTAAACATTTAGTCGAACTGACAAGCCTTCCGAACAATGCATGCCGCTGTGGCCGAGTGGTTCTAGGCGCTACAGTCTGGATCCGCGCGGCCACAGCGTTCGCAGGTTCGAATCCTGCCTCGGGCATGAATGTGTGTGCTGTCCTTACGTTAGTTAGGTTTAAGTAGTTCTACGTTCTAGGGGACTGATGACCTCGGAAGTTAAGTCCCATAGTGCTCAGAGCCATTTGTGCCCTTATTTAACGGAAGTGCCACTTCCCACAGCATTAGGACATTTGTGTAGGTCATTTAGTAATGGGTTTTGATATTCTGATGCTTTTACTAGGAGGTAAATGATAGCATCACACGTAAAAAATGTAAGTGGACCGCTCAGATTATGTCCTAAATCGTTTATGTAGAACAGGAACAGCAGAGAGCCTATTACACTTCCTTGGTATCAATTCTGCTTTGCTCGGTGATTTTCCGTCGATTACTACGTATGGCCTTCCAGGCAATCACGAACACAGTCGCACACATGAAGCGATGCTCCACAGGCATACCATTTGATTAGAAGTCTCTTGTGAGTGACGGTGTAAAGCCTTCTGGAAATGTACAAATATGCACTCAGTTTGAGATGTCCTGTCGGTAGCACTAATTTCTATGCGGGAATAAAAAGCTAGTTGTGTTTCACAAATACGATAGTTTCTGATTCGTTGCTGACTGTTATAACACTGCAACTGGATTTACGTAGCTTGTGCAATCAAATACCAAATTTGGCTTATTACGTACTATGCCCCTACAGAACAGAGCAGTCCTGTCACGGAAAAGCCACGTATAACACCACCGTCTGCTACTACTACATCATAACCTTAAAATTGGAGGCAGGCCGTGAAATAAAAACTATCTTGTTAAGGTAATTATGGTATAAAGCAAAAGAGCAGTGTTACCCTCTGAGAGGAATTTTGTTATGTTGACCGTGTTGTACCCAACGGAGGTGGAGGTGGCTTATCGGAAGTGAAAGTCAGAATTACGTAAATATTTAAGCAGTAACAAATAATATTTTATGTAGCTCCACTGTTTAAAGAATAGAGAAAAACGGTCGCCAGCCTAATTAGGCAAGAGAATGATTAACATTCTTGTTTAAGAAGTAGGTATGAGTAACTTTAACGGACAAAGACAACCTATATTTTGCCATACGCGAGTGCAAGGAACTCTGTCACCTGCATATGTCAATTTTATGGTTGGAATTAACAGCTAGAGCAGCACAAACTATTTTCAAAAATATGACAGATAACGGAACACACTATTACTTTCAGAGCTTATTCAAACTGAATAACCTTTATAACATTACTATTAATAATCCCTGCAGAATCATAAATTGGACATAGGTTAAGTATTATTTTTCAAACACTTTCCTTGTTGACATAAAATTATAAATGTAGTTCACTGCAAAATTATGAACTGGTCACGGGTTAAGTCTCTCTCAGCTAAATACTTTTCTATTTAGAGTGAAAGTTAAATGTAATCCACTAACAGATTACTTTTCATTGTCTTTTGAATAAAGAAGTTATTGTTTTGATAGATAGTTGTCTTTCTATTAATCTTTATGCAGTATCAGCACAACAAGCAAACTATGGATCCTGTTACAAAATTAATATGCGCTTTTAATACACAAGAGGAACCCAATATTGTACGGAATTTGACTTGAATAGCAAGGTTATTGAAGTTTGGTGTAATTAAGTAACTTTGTGCATTTGAGCTACTTTCAGTGGAGGGGGGCCCTTAATGTTGACCACTGTAGCAGAGCATACTACACATACTTTCAATACGCTAAAGAAACAAGATATTCGTCCTCAACTCTTACTGCAGTAAACACAACGTGACATATCTGTAAGAAACTGACGCACCTTTTGCAATTTGCAACAAGGAGCAATGTGATCATTTCCTAAGCAAAACTTTACCATCCTCAGTTTTAAGAACTTTTAATTTTGAAATTGGCAACAACAAATTAAAAACAGTTTTAATAGAAAAATTATTTTCAGGAAGCATCATGTACTTTAGCTCACTCTCTTGCCACATTAACTTTAACTTTCTTTCAATGAAGGACACTCGGTAAGCACTATAGCGTGGGAGGGGCCCTAAGAGGATATGTGACTGAGGATAAATCACGGTAGGTACTAAAGTTTAGTTATAATTTACCTTGTTTTTGAGTACACTAAACATCCCATGAGCTGATCCTTCACTGTACATTACTATAGTGTTCCATAAACAATGATTGCATAATGTGGTGGCAGTCGCATGTTGGTAGGTGGATTTGCAGGTAGAATTGCCGGAATCTGTCGTTTCTTGGTGGCGATGATAGACATCAATTCCAGAATAGCTCCAGTTCTTAATCCATCCATCCGAGGCATTGGAAAGTGGCACGGAAAGCCTCTCTCGGCACCAGCACAATACACAACTTCATGGGCAGTTCACAGTTTGGTAGCTCGTCCTCGACTGACTCCTTTTCTACCTAGGCGAACCACAATTTGTGCGCGCTACGTAGTTCCGTTCCCGAGGGGAACCACAACACCTTTTACATACAAAATAACTAAGAACCCTAAGTGAAGGTCAGTAGTTTACATAACAGCAAAAAAAAAAAAAAAAAAAAAACATTTTAAATAAAACAGAACATTTGCATATATTGGCAGTTCTACACAAAATTATTTAAATAAAATTATTTAATTTTAAAGATAACGGAAGAGATTGTATGAGGAAGACAAAAGATCATTACAGAGATTATACTTCATTTGCTCATAGATTACACTTCCTAAACACTAAAAGACATCAAAGTTTTACAAAGAAAGAAGTATACACTTTTGTGTTATCGATTCAATCAAACACATTTACAGATACTCAATATTATAACATTAAATAAAACAAAAGGCAAAATAAATCAGTAGAGTATTCGAGCTATGGTGTTACACCGTGTGTCAATAGACTGTTCGGTACCTTCGAGGTAATTCATAATGTTGGACACAGTAAATCTTTCAAAATTCTGCTGCAAATCTCGAGTACTGACGTGACCTGTGTAGTTGTCCAGCCTTTTACACCGGTGGATTAGTTTCTATGGAGGTACGTAAACGACAGTGTCTACCAAACAGCTGTCAACCACATTAGTGATATAAAGAATCGAATTGTTGTTGCCATTGCTACAGTTAATATGGACATGTTGCCCCGAGTGTGGTAGAGTTTCAATACAGACGGGATGTTGTGTGTGCCACCAACAGAGCGCATGGTGAAACTGGTTGATGGTAGAGTTTGAATGCAGACGTGTTACACGTGCCACCAACAACGCACATGGTGGAACTGATTCAATGGCATAACATGTTTTTGAGATAATGTGTCACGTAAACTAAACGTTATGTGGACGTATTAATTAGCACGGATGCTCCAACACGTAATAATTGTGCCGTACCACTGGAGACACCCTGTACGCTTCGGCCACGCTGCTTCGGCCGACGCCGCTGGCTGAGTTGGCTGCGGCTGGGTCAGACCGCGGGGCACTCCTTGTTGCGCCGAGCTCGCGGTGACGGGCGGTCCTGCTAATGAAGACAAAGCACGGCCTGCGAGCTCTCCCAGCAGCACTCTTGCGTCCAGCGCTCGAAGCCTGTTACACGATCCTGCCGTATATTACCCCGAACTTAAAGCTGCGCTGGAAAGGCTCTTCCTGCTAACAGCCGCGGTACCGGGAACACCTTGACGGATTTACACCTGTAGATGGTGTAGGTACTTTCACCGACTGTAATTTTGAAGTGTGAGATCCGTGATTCCAAGATGCTACTCCAGGCGGGTGTAAAGTGAATAAGCGCCACGGAAAATAATAAACGCTAAAATGAAGATTTGGCCCTGACTGACTACCCCCTGAAGCAGATCTTAGGATCTCTTAATTCCATAAATTACAATCTAAACATAAATGAATAAGGAAGGCAACTAATCCTACTAAATGATAAACGTTGGCCCGCATCTCGTGGTCGTGCGGTAGCGTTCTCGCTTCCCACGCCCGGGTTCCCGGGTTCGATTCCCGGCGGGGTCAGGGATTTTCTCTGCCTCGTGATGGCTGGGTGTTGTGTGCTGTCCTTAGGTTAGTTAGGTTTAAGTAGTTCTAAGTTCTAGGGGACTTATGACCACAGCAGTTGAGTCCCATAGTGCTCAGAGCCATTTGAACCATTTTTGATAAACGTTGTTCCTACTTATATTTTTATTGTAGATTAAAAAACACATTTAGATTACTAATCAATTACCCAACTCTGCCCCTTATAAAGACTGCGCGGTCTGATATCAATAACGCGAAATGACTGACGTCATCTACATACCAAACACTAGAAACACTACTGGCAAACATGATATACGGTGGTGTGGAACTTCAGTGGAAATGAACTAACGTGATCACAGCTGTTAAGCTTTTATAACCTAATAAGCCGAAGCAGTTTGCGATATCACCGTGTGTACTGCGTCCGGTGCGTCGAAGTGATGGTTCTCGTACTCGTCTGCGACGCTGGAAGAACTCCAGCCACAAATAAACTCTTTCAAACACTTGGACGGTAGAAGGTGGTCCAGAGCGGAAAGTTTGGGACAAAAAACCTATACTCGTACAATGGTACCCTTCTGAGTAAGAATCCTTGGAAATAACCAAGCCTGCGTGGTTTCCGAGGTTCCGCTTCTTCACTCCTCTCACCTGCGTCCAAGATTTTCAGCGTTCGGAAGTATTATCCGGTTATCCCTCCGTCCCATACTACAATAGCGGTCGGTCGTCGCCCTATTGTGCTCCAGAGCTCAGGTGACAAGACGTCCGTCTAGCTACTTCCTGTGTTTAAGTATGACTAACACCTGTGCGGGCCTTCCACCCAGAGCTTGTTCTGTCTGCTGTTTCATCTCCCCTGGCGTTCCAACCTCTACTAGTAAAGGCAATCATTCATTACGCCGTTATTATAATAAAGACATTCCGTCACCTTTCATGCAATAAGCGTTAGCAGTTATTTACAAGACGTACGTGAAAATGTCAGTCTCCTTGATATATTCATATATACGATATACAACCTATCACATGATACCTAATTGTGTTTGTAGATGACGGCTAAGAATGTCGATGAATTCTTGTAGGTTCCGAAATTCTGGCCACCTTACATAATTTATTCAGCTAGCGCTGCAACATAATCACCCGACGTTGATATTGATAGAAGTGAACGTTTCTTAGACCCTTTCTCATGGAAAACAGCAATTCTATCTCTCAATGCCGAGAAATGCTTCCTGGTTCGATTAACTTGTAAAATATCGAGGAATGCCAATTTAACAGTCATAAACTTTCGTTTATTTTATGAATAAGTTTCATTACACGGTACATTTTGCACCACGACATACAGTGTTTTACAGTAACGCATACAGAGATGATGTACAGGGTGATTCATAAGTAAATAACACATTTTGTGGGTGCAACGTATGCAGCAGATAAGGCTTAAGATGATAAATAAAGTATTGCCTAAAACTGCTTTATTTGGGAGGTATATAGTACAGTAAGGATCACAAGTGCACCACAAACAACAAAAAACTAATTCTTTGTTCCTGAATGAGATTTTCAATGTGCAGCGGCGTGTGCGCTGATATGAAACTTCCTGGCAGATTAAAACTGTATGCCATTTCAAGACTCGAACTCGGGTAGCGAGTCCGGCACAGTTTAATCTGCCAGGAAGTTTCAGTTCTCGGTTATTTAAATTAAACTGTTCAAACTTCGTGGTGGTAATGCATGCATCAAAACAAGCGTAAAATATCAGATAGACTTTCCTCTAAAATTATGTTAAGAGTTCTGCAGTACAAGGAGGATCACAAGTGCGACACAAAGAACACAAAATTAATTATTCACAGAAAGTAACGACAGGAAAGCACACGAAATTCAGCACAACTACTACCCGAGAACGTGTTCAGCATGATGTTCAAATAGACGAAGACAGTGACGTGCTCGACGTCTTACCGCTCTCGGAATTTTGCAGGCTTTTTTCACTTCATTATGCACAGTTACAACCCAGTTCCTGTTGGCTCCGTAGTTGTGCAACATTCTCAGTTATGACATCATACACGAGCTCCTTAAAATGGCCCCATAGGTACAAGTGCAGGATACGGAGATTTCGTGGGACAAGCAACTGGTGCTGCACGACCTATCCACTTACCGGGACAAGCGTCACTGATATACTAAAAATGGTTCAAATGGCTCTGAGCACTATGGGACTTAACTTCTGAGGTCATCTGTCTCCTAGAACTTAGAACTACTTAAACCTAACTAACCTAAGGACATCACACACATCCATGCCTGAGGCAGGATTTGAACCTGCGACCGTAGCGGTCATGCGGTTCCAGACTGTAGCGCCTAGAACCCCTCGGCCACTTCGGCCGGCACTGATGTACTCTCTTACCTCCGACTGAGAGGTGCAGTGGCACCGTCTTGCATAATCCGTAAGTTGGTAATGTAGCGAGTGGGACAACATGAAGCAGACCACCCAATTAGTGTTCCACAAATTGTTGACACACACTGCCAGGCAGATGTGGTGGAATAATATGCGGTCCGTGTAACTGATTGTTCGCTGTAGCACACCAGATGTTCGCTGCAAAATGATGCTGATATCCTTGTACTGTAGTTTCGTGAGGATTCTCATACGCCCACAAGTACGTGTTATGAGCGTTCTCAATACGCGCGCGGGTAAAGAGGATCTCATCCGTAAACAGTACCCCACGACGGAACAGTGAATCGGCAGTATGGTGCTCGAGTAATCAGTGACCAAAACTGTTATATCCTAGCCAGTAATGCCACCCGAGCCCGCTGCCAAAAGGTTGGCAGCATCAAAGTCCGGACGCCGTCCGCATAAGCAGCGCCAGCGAGACAGCAAATCGCCGCAAGTCTGCGCGCGCCACCGCTGGCTTCTGGCTTCTTAAGCGCTGGAGTCGCGAGCGCTAGGACAGTTCTGTATTCGCCGCTCAGTTGTATACTCGCCACCGAATTGTGTACTTGGTAGTCAGTTGTGTGTTCATCGCAGCAGAGTTGTTGTTTGTCGTCAGCCGACGCTGACCTAGCCGCTCCGACTCGAACTAGACAGATCTCTGTAGACACGGAGTTCACTACTGTGTTTCTGTATCTTCGTTAATAAAGATAAGTACCGACTTTTATTTAATCAGAGTGCTTGGGTTTTCATCTTTCTGTTCACTGTTCCAGCGGACCGGTCGGCCCGCTATTAAAAGTGTGGCGGTGACTTCGTAAGCCGTTTCTACAGCGAATTGCTTGTCGCTACGAACGCCGCCACAAAAAAAACTGTGATGAGTAGAGTCGTTTACAGGTGTTCAGCATCCGTACCTTCTGCAAGTCAAATGGGTGGAATTGCTGTCTCCTAAGCAGGTGTCATACATTTGTAACAGGAAACACTACAGTGGCATTTACATGGCGGGTACTTATGGTAGGACCTTCATATTCCGTTTCCAGGATATTCTCAAGACTCACTCCATCCAGTTAAGTCCAACCTAACCGCGGCGCTCTACGAATGTCACATTGCCTTAAAACGCCTGTCTACAGCTCTGGAAGCCTGATGGTTTGGTACTCTTCTAATGGAAACATTTCCATATATCGTCGTCTTATTGCTTGTGCGTTCACTTCTGCTGCACCACTAATGTTGTGTGTATGCATTTGAGTACGACATCGCAAACAACGACTGAAGTCTAAGAACTGTCGACAGAAATGTTCAAATGTGTGTGAATTCGTAAGGGACCAAACTGCTTAGGTCATCGGTCCATAGACTTCCACACTACTTAAGCTAACTTACGCTAACAACAACACACACTCCAATACCCGAGGGAGGACTCGAAACTCCTGCGAGAGGGGCCATGCAGTCCGCGACATGTCGCCTCAAACCGCGCGGCCACTCCGCGCTGCCTCCCGACAGAATGAATGTACGTTGTACGTCTAGTGCTGCTAAACTATAACAGCGACATAGAGTACAACGGACCACACCGAAGTCAAGTAAACAAGGATATTTCGCGCCAGAATCAACATGGCAGTGTAGAGGGATGTGCAAAGCGAACACGACACGCCAAAAGTCTGTACTGGCCCATGACGTAATGCCTACCCTAAATGACATTATCTATTATTACTCGGAAATAAAACAGTTTCAGTTCAAACTTTATTTATTATTTTAATCGCATCATGGTACATACATTTCACAAACAGTGTGTACAGAGTACCATACGGCCTTCAAGCGTAACCCAACTCCCGAGGCGTACGAAGCTTATAGGAAACTCCGAAATAGAACCAAGCAAAGCGTGAGGAATGCCAAAATCAGACATGCCCGCTCTGTCGTATGCGGCATATCAAAACCTTCTGCACTGTGGAAAAAGCTGCGCAGTTTCGGTATAGGGAAGCGAAGATCTGACGCTGTTTATCAAGCGTCTGCAGAAGAAGTAAACGATTTCTTCTCAACAGCCGTAAACTGCCACGCAGCGGCAAATTACCAGCCCCAAGATATCAATCTCTCGAGAGACAAGTTTTTCCTAAAACATGTCACTACCGGCACAGTACACAAGGCAATTATGAGAATCTCTTCCGAGGCAGTAGGAAATGATGGAGTGAGCATTGGCATGATTAAGAACGTCGTAAACACTATTACTCCAGTTATCACAAACATCTTCAACCTGTCTCTTGTCAGTAGTACATATCCTACTGAGTGGAAGCAAAGCTTAATTCAACCTATACCCAAGACTGACAACCCTAAGTCGCCAGGTGACTACAGGCCGATCAGCATTCTTCCTGCAATATCTAAAGCCCTAGAACACATCGTCCATGAACAGCTGACGGATTACCTCAAAACTCACAACATCCACGACAAATATCAGTCAGGCTTTCGAAAGCACCATAGTACAGCAACTGCATTAATCAAAGTAACTGATGACATTAAACATGCTATGGACAGACGTGAAGCTACCATCCTAACACTGCTTGACTTTAGCAAGGCTTTTGATACAGTTGACTTTGATATATTACTAATTAAAATGAACAGCTGAATTTCTCAAACAGCGCAATACACTGGTTCGACAGCCACCTCAAAAACAGAAGTCAACAAGTCATTTGTGGGTCGGAAAAGTCATCATGGAAAAACGTGCGCTCTGGAGTTCCCTAAGGCTCCGTCCTTGGTCCATTACTCTTCTCACTGTACATTAATGATATTTCTTGAGTGATTCACTCCTGCAACTACCATCTATATGCCGACGACATCCAACTGTACATAAGTGCAAGCCCCAAGAACATTGCTGACGCAGTAGCGAGTATGAACGCAGATCTTTGCTCTGTTTCATGATGGGCACAGAACCTAGGTCTGAAACTAAACCCCAAGAAATCCCAGGTCATACTTATATCTCATCCAAAGTTAATCAGTCGGTACTTTCGCGAAACAGTCCCTCAAATACTCCTCAATGGTACCCAACTACCATACCAAAAACAGTAAAAGACCTTGGAATAAACTTGGATGAACACCTAAACTGGGAAGAACAAACAGTCACAGCTTGCCGGAAATCGCTCTCCTCCCTACATGCAATTCAAAAATTTAGAAAAATATTTCCAACCCATGTTAAACGAAAATTATTCCAAACACTAGTCTTGCCTAATCTTTACTACTGTGATGTAGTTCAACATGGCACAAATAATGAAAATTCGAGATGCCTCGAGCTAGTGTTGAATGCTTGTGTTAGATACGTATGCAACATACGGTTGTATGATCATATCAGTCCTTCATACTCCCAGCTAGGATGGATACGCCCACATAAGGCACGTGATCTCCACACGATGTGCTTACTTCCTCGATTTCTTAGCCACTGGTGCCCCCAATACTTATCTTCTCACATTAAACACCTATCATCATTCCACAACCGCAATATCAGATCGGATACGTCTAGCATCTTGGCTGTACCTTTACATAACACAAAATCTTTCTCCGTGTCATTCTCCATCTCAGCCATACGACTTTGGATCGCGCTCCCCTGTGATCTGCGTCTTATCCAAAACCACTCAACATTCAAGAGGGAACTTAAGACTTACATATTAGGGACGGTATAGCCACCATTGTTGTGCCCCCCCCCTCATCTTTTTCTCTCTCCTCTCCATCATAGCTTCGAATTTTACCATTATATTTCTCTTCCTCTAACCTGTCTACCTCTTCTATATCTCTTTCACCCCATTCCATCGTCTTATGTCTCTGCTTGATGAGAATAACTCACAAGCTGCAAGAATATAACGAGAAAATTCCCAACTAGCAATAGGACTGACACTCATAAAAGAAAAGTATGTTTACTTTCATATACATAGTCATTATTATTATTATTATTATCATTATTATTATTATTTTTATTATTCTTGATTGTTATAATTATTTTTTGATTGTTATAATTATCATTGTACTACTTTTATAATCTCTATTTTTTTTCTTTAACATTAATACTGTATAACATGTTATATGTTCTAATTTTCTGTAGACACTGAAATTTGTTGAATCTGAGTATGCCTGGTTAGGTGTAAGAGAGGGCCTGAAGGCCCTAATCTTGCCAGGTAAAATAAATGCATAAATAAATAAATAAATAAATAAATACAGTTACTTTTGTATCCCTCTGAAAACGTTACATTATACCAAATGTGAACTTTTCAACCTTCCTCGCTCACTAAATGTTACTTTGTTGTACCCACTGAAAACACTGGATGATGTTGATAAAATTATGTGACAACCAAGTTGGAGAATGTGAAGGTATGTTATGATTGTGTTAAAGTCTTATAATACATTGAGTGTAGGTCGGCCCTAAAAGCTTCCCAACCAAAATCTGCCATTTTATGATAACAGGAGGAATTTGTAATTCATGGAACAGATTTGCTATGGATTTGTGCATCTTCTTAGTCTAAACTGAAGGCATAAGTGAGTTAAAACTTCTTGCAGTTTGATACAGAATATTTAAACGTAAATGATTTAGGAGATTAACTTAGAATTTATGTTCATGTGTTTATCTTGAAACTTATTCAGTTCACCACGAGAAAACAGCGTAATAGTTCCCATTTATAAACAATGTTTTGCCTGCACAAGTTATCGCCTTTCTTTCGGTGTTTACCTACTGCTACTATTAAATCGACTGCAGACAATAACTATGAAATACACTACCATCTCTGATTTGTTTGATCACTACTAATAAACTGTTAGCGATAAGAGAAGTACTTTCTGCGTTATTTCAACAGCTGGACAATATTTGACCTAATATTTGGTAACCTGAGGCGTGGCGCCTTTATATCGCTCCTGTCTGGAGCCTGTATATCGGGAGAGTGACTCATGCGTAGACAGTGACAGATGGCCTGAAACGGGTTCAGTCGAGTATGTAGTTCTAATTTTTAACCACCAAAGTACAGTAGCGGACAGAGACATTCAAGGAACAGGTAAAGAGGAAGATTTTGTGAATCGTTCTGTTTTTTTCTTGAAGGCTTTTTTGTTTATTTATGTTCAAACACTTTTGTACATGTTTTTGGTAGTGTGAACGATGCATGAATGTGGTCTGAAGTAAATATGTAGATCATTGCTATACTGACAAACGCTGTACGAACTAGCGTGAGAAATTTTAAGACAGTGTGGATGCAGACGACGGGGAATTTTGTATCATAATATGTTAAGTAAGTTTATGGTAAAAGGAAAGCTAATTCGAGTACAAATGAAAATAATTAATAACGTAAAGTGTAAATAAAATATCAGAATGTTAAATATTTATTTCGGGAAAAAGTACAATTCGAAAGTGTGTTATTTGTTGATTGGTTAGTCATGAAAAGCGCGGACTAGCGCGGTAGAATAACATTTTTCTAAAGGCCTTATAGAAAACTGTCCAATCAGAACAGAGTATTCCTCGTGGGTCTTTTCTCTTGGAGACAGAGAATACTTACACCAGTCTAAAGGAGCCGGAGACCAACTTTTCAATGGTACGGTCGTGTGTGTTATGAGCTCCATAGGAAGTTATAGTTTGCCGGTTTTAGTTGTTCTAGATGCCTCGAAAGTGCTTTAAAGTGAAGGCATATTTATTCCGATGTGTATTCTTTATAAATTATGGATTTTAAGTTATTATTTGTACCAGAAAAGACAGTAACTCCGCGTGGCATATTGAGCAGGTAGGTGACTAAAAACTGGAGTGCTTTAGACGCTGCTAGCGCCGGCCGCGGTGGCCGAGTGGTTCTAGGCGCTTCAGTCCGGAACCGCGCGTCTGCTACGGTCGCAGGTTCGAATCCTGCCTCGGGCATGGCTGTGTGTGATGTCCTTAGGTTAGTTATGTTCAAGTAGTTCCAAGTCCTAGGGGACTGATGACCTCAGATGTTAAGTCCCATAGTGCTCAGAGCCATTTGAATTTTTAGACACTGATATACTTAATAGTATGCTGAGCATTATCATTTAAGAACAATCCTTGTTTAATAGCTGCTAAGGTTTCGGGAAATACGTTACCATAAATTCACTAAAGTGAATGAAAGGATTTGTGCATGTCTGTTTTAGGATTATCAGGGGTTTTGCAGTGAACGTGTAGTTCTCAACTTCAGAATATACCGAAGTTTGCCCGTATTTCCACCTTCAGTTCAAAATTAAGACTTTTTCCCCATTCTTAGAACATTGACATTGTATGCAGCCTGGTGCGAGTTGCAGTACGGTAGGTTTCTGGTCGGCTTTCCTACCGGCGATTTGCTGCAACGAGTTCACAGGCAGGTGCTGGTAAAAATGACCTAAATGTCATCACAGGCTAGTCAGATTCCATGTGAAAGAACAGAGAGTAAAACTACAGCTGATGCCACATTAAAATTTTCGCTGGAGGCCTCTTACGTTATTGAATAGGACATCACAAGACGTGAGCGCAATCACTGGAGCTACTTCCATTTCTTTCAGTTTTAATGTACTTGTGTCTGTATTTAAAATATTACGAATATTTCATGACAGAGTGTATCACCACTGTAATTAAAGTATGATAAATGCAGCTATGAACGTGGTTGACAATTTTCATGGGTGAATGGAGGGCCCAAGAAAATGATGTAACAGCACTCGCAATTACACATTTTTATTAGTCAACCTCAATATTATTATACCAGCGAGTAAGGGCGCTTCGGTCAGCTTATCATCACGTTTTCATCTTGAAATCGCATAAGGACAAGCTTAACCGATTTACCGTATATGCACAGTTGTCTTGAAGTCATCGACAGTGCGATGCGTTTTCCTTAGTTAGCACTATACTTGTTTACTGTAACGCCATCGCGTGTTTCCGACAACGGCCCACGGAAGGTGAAGTGCAGTAATATCTTGGTCCGGCTAGCACTAGAACTAAATACCGATGTCAGTAATTTTTTGTACGCTTAATGGAATAAAAATATTACAAAATTGTTAAGGCTTTCTTGGCCTCTTGTTGACAAATTGCTCATTAGCTTCTGTATCACGTTCTTCGGCCTACGTTCATCTGATGATTTTACTGACGTTTTGCCAGCACGAGTGCTTGACACTGTTAGAGCTTCACCCACCATTGCCGTTGGTGAACTGGAGCCGAGCTCGCGGCCACAGACTATATGTATCTGGCGCGCTAACATCCGAGGGCGTCGCGCGGTCATTTCCGGTGCGGTTCTCCTCTTGCTAGCTGCGACGGTCGTTCGCTGCAGTACGGGAAGCCAGGATCCGATTACCTTGAGGCTTTCCTCTTTCTCGTTGAAACTGTTCGGGTGTTTTTGTATTTCTACAGCATCTCTGAACAAGCGCTTGTGATAGTGCTTCTCTACAGACAGAACTTCCGTGTCGGCGAATTTTATTGTGTGTGTGCAATCTTATGGGCCTTAACTGCTAAGGTCATCAGTCCCAAAGCTTACACATTACTTAACCTAAATTATTCTAAGGACAAATACACACACACCCATGCCCGAGGGAGGACTCGAACCTCCGCAGGGATCAGCCGCACATTTCATGCGAATTTTATTACGTGGTCGGTCTCAATCAGTGCGTGCTCTGCCACGTCCGATTTCTCCACCTGCCCCAACCTGTAATGTCGCTTATGCTCTTTGATCCTGGTGTTAATTGATCGCCCAGTCATTCCGACATAAAGTTTTCCGTATGTGCATGGTATACAGTATATTCCCGACATTGCAAGTATGTCCCATTTCTCCTTCGTCGATCTAAGACACTCTTTGATCTTCCTTGTCGGTTTGAAAATCGTCTTTACGCCATGTTTGGGCAATATACGGCTGATTCTGTCCGTCACTCTGGGAATGTATGGCAGAAAGGCTGATTTTCTACTTCGCCGAGTGTTTGGCTCTATTACACTTCCAATATAATTTGTGGAGTACCCGTTGCTCCTCAGAAAACTTTGCAGGTTTTGCATTTCTCGTATGAGGTGCTGCGGCTCACAAATTCGTCCTGCTCTCGTTAGGAGCGTATTAATCATACCTCTTTTCTGGCTCGGGTGGTGGTTTGATAGTTTGTGCAGGTATCGGTCCATGTGTGTCGTCAGTAAAATCATTAGATGAACGTCGGCCGAAGAACCCGAGACAGAACCCAATAGGCAGTTCGTCAATAAAAATATTGTTGGACGTATGTCATCGTTGCAGCCTTTATCGTAATGGGATGAGAAACAGCTTTTGTCTATTGGGATACGTTCCTTCTATTGTGATAAACTGAGTATTCTTTCTTTTGACTTCATTGTAGGGGCTCAGTGAAACTTAAAGATTACAGAGAAAACAAGGTAACTAATGCAACGATACCAACAGCTCGTAACAAGTATGTGGAAAAATAATGAACTTTGGTTGGGACATTCTCATAAAAGGTTTTCCCCCTATTTGAACAATAGCCGTAGGTAATTCTAAAGTGGGGAGATCAAGCACCTATTTTGAGTTTTCTGTGTAGAATGTTTTAACTGACGTATTGCAACTTGTTAGGTGCCTGGTATGCACAGGATCGGTGTAAGGCCCAAGCGACACCAGAGGACGCTTCAGATGCCAAGAGTATAGAGGCGCCAGAGGTACCACAATGCGAAATCTGTATACAAGGTGTTCGGAAATATCCGTTACAGACTTCTAGGACTTGTAGAGTGGAGTAAATACACAGTAGTTTGAATAGGAAACGTGCAGTTTTCGTGCTACAGCCGTTTGAAAACCTATTCGCTGGGTATGTATGCAACAGTATAGTCATGGTGGATTGTTGTTATGTCGGATCGGCTGATGTCATTTGACATCTGCCCTATAACTCGGACCTGGTTCGAGCCTCATTTACGTGTTGTAAGTCTTAGAGCAATATGGTTGAGTACACGTTTGCAGAATACACCGGCATCATCCTTGTGAATGGTGGAGCTCATCGTAATGGAAGAGCAGTCTCTCCGCCTTCACCAAGATCGTTCTCCACAACGTCCGACTCCATCGCATACCCTTTTCGCCACAATTACGCAACGACTTCGAGAAAGGGTAGCTTAGACAGCAGCTGGGGTGACTGTGGTGCTTCAAGGGGATGCCGCACACCCATATTGGAAGACGGCGTACTGTGTCACGTTGAAGAGAACCTGTTAACGAGTACAAGAGGAGATTGTTTTCCTATTAATGAGTGGAATTGTAGAGCAAGTGATGCACTGGGTCGCGCCTAATCAATTACTTGTAAGATTGGTCGCTTTACCAACATGTTTTAAAATATATGTAGCACGCAAAAGGTACGTTTCCGGACATGGCTCACAATTCAAAGTCTTGTCTACTCACTTCCCTCTACAAGTCCTAGAAGTTTGTAACGGGAACTTGTGAACGACCTGTTTAGGATGTACCATAATTCGTAGGAAAAACTGAAATTCCACGATAACAGATGCTTAAACGTACCAGTGAACGTGAGTCTGTATGCCAGCTGTTTACGACATAATTCCAAATGTGTGGTTGTGAGCCACCATTGACTCCATTGTGATGTACAGCCCTGTTCAGCGTAAATGTTTTTGAAATGTAATTTCGGTACCTGTTAAAAAGAGTACGCCACGTGACATCGTCACTTCTGGAGCCATTGCTGCAGTCGTCTCTGCAATGAGTTGCAAATTATTTCGAAAGCCGCCGGTTCATATCGTAAATCTTGACATAACTGTACAATTCACTTTTCAAGTTTTTCTCTCATATCAACAGGAGCGCTGCATCCTTTACTTTTCAGATGAACCTAGAAAAAAAAATGTAGACGTCTAAGCTCAGGTGACCTCGTGGGTCAAGGTAGAGGCTGTGCTCGATCTATCCATTTATAACCATATTAGCGCATTGATGTCTTCAATCAAAAGCAAAATGTGCCAACAATCCATCGCGCCTGAACCACATTCACAAACGGTGCATAAACTGAGATAGGTCATTTGTGAAATTTGAGCCCTATTAGATTCGGACCGAAACAAAACGTTTATATTGTAAATGCATTGGCTCCAACTAGGGCAATATTTCACACTGAAGTTGTGCTATTAGGAACTACAAATTCGAGATAGCTTCTTGGCGGATCCTAGTTTTCTGGAACGTTTTAGCTTCGTTTACCATTTACTTTCACACCTGTCAGTTTTCGCTATTAAGTGTGCTCCATTCAACATTATTGTGGTGTTTATTGATAAATAAGTAAGAAATTTCCTGTGGCTTACAAGTTGGCACAAATGTTTTCATCTGAAGCTGTCTCAGTGACAGGCATGTCAGTTTAAATTTCTACTCGCAAGATTAATCCAAACTGTGAAAACACTACCATTTAGTCGTGGAAGGGGATTAAAGCATTTATGACAAAAAGAAACTCATTAAAAGACCAAAGATAAGTAACTAATATCTGAGGTTGGCGAGGGGGCTGTCAAGTTAAATGTGGAACAAAGTCGTAGAAGCACTGCTGAGTAAGAGAGCGTAAATAGCTTTCACTAACGTTCAACTATGTCCACAATCCCTATTCGGGAAGCAATATTGTGCTGGCAGATAATCTCAATTGGCCACTCCATATCACTTCAACCCAGACGTGAAACTCTGGTTGTCTACCAGTAAGAGCGAGTTAACAACATCCACGGCGCCAACGACGCACCGGTCACGCACAGCGCGTCGCTGGCGGTGTAATATAAAAGAGAATGAAAATCGTTTGAAGCAGCCGGTTGCATAATTGCCAATTTTCCACCCGTCACAAAGCGCCCCAAACGATCTGCGTGCACTGACACGGAAATATTCTCCGCTCTTTTTTGCTCGGTGCTGGGAGGCAGAGTAGACGCGACCGTGACGTGCCTCCTCCACGACCGGAAACGAACCCCTGAAACGTTTCCCAGCGGCGGCAATTCTTCACTGTGACCGACAGCTGGCAGTTGACTTTGTGCCCGAAACAGCATTCGTGGCCGCGGCTCACACCGTGAATGAAAGCGTTATTAAATCCGCGCAGCTCCCAGGCATTTGCGAAAGAGAAATGTTATCTACCTATATTTTTTGATCGGTAACTGTTTACGTTGATTTATATCGTATTGTAATATAAATAACATGCACATATATATAATATCATTATAACGAAGATTGGTTTAATTATCGTTAGTGGTATGTTCCTGCCTTCCTCACATATTCGAACCCATTTAACCAGTTGATTTTTGGGGTCTAACAGGTACAACACAAATCTTTGCGATAGGCGAAAGAAGCTGCAGATGACGAAATAAATGTTTTGAACGACTCACAACCGACCCTCAAATATTTTTCCAAAACTAGATGTAAATTACTAAGAAATGACAGAAGATGCACAAAAATTTTAATCAATGGAAATAATCTTTGGTTTTTGTATTTCGAAGCACTGGAGGGAGAGGCTAAGATGCCCCAGCCTCTGTATCTGAGCCGTCCCTAATGTCCTCGATGTCGACGGCATTTTAGTTGTTAATATTCCTTCCTTGTCTCGGACAGTGATTCGAAATCCACACCATGTTGCAGTATGGATATGGAGTCTGTAGCTGGCGACTACATACAGTTCCCTGCTACTCTGACAACGGCGCGGGGAGACTCTAGAATGGAACCCCTCTGACGAAGTACTTAGCGTAAATATGCACACGGGGTCACGTACTGCCGCTTGCCTATCACTTAAAGCCTTCAGCCCGCGCCATTTGACACAGAATTCGATTGTTTCTTTTGTAACAATTTGTGATTCTATTTTTAACAAACCATTTGCTATAGCCGGCCGTTATGGCCGAGCGGTTCTAGGCGCTTCAGTCGGAAACCGTGCGACCGCTATGCTCGCAGGTTCGAATCCTGCCTCGGGCATGGATGTGTGTGATGTCCTTAGGTTAGTTAGGTTTAATTAGTTCTAGGGGACTGATGACCTCAGATGTTAAGTCCCATAGTGCTCAGAGCCATTTGAACCATTTGCTGTATGTACTTGGTCACTGCCGACTAATCTGAACTGCCATTTGTCACAGCGTTCACATCACCACTGAGTGCCAACTGATACTGTAGCTTTTTTACCTGAGAGGAAAAGGAGAGTAACATAGTATCTGGAAATAGTCCAATAAAAGTTGGACACACGTTTCTAACAGCATTTTGGGACTCGGAACTTGGTTGTCCAACTCTGGAAGGTAACAGTAGCGATACTGACAAGGGAACCTCCCCATCGCACCCCCCTCGGATGTAGTTATAAGTTGGCACAGTGGACAACCCTTGAAAAACTGAACACAGATCAATCGAGAAAACCGGAAGAAGTTGTGTGGAAGTATGAAATAAATTAGCAAAATACACAAACTGAGTGGCCTATGCATATGATATTCAACATCTCGGAGAATATAAGCTCATGAGCGCCGTGGTCCCGTGGTTAGCGTGAGCAACTGCAGTCCAAGAGGTCGTTGGATCAAGTCTTCCCTCGAGTGAAGATTTTAATTTTTTATTTTCAGACAATTATTATCTGTCCGTTCGTTCATTGACGTCTCTGTTCACTGTAATAAGTTTAGTGTCTGTGTTTTGCGACCGCACCGCTAAACCGTGCGATCAGTAGACGAAAGGACCTGCCTATCCAATGGGAACCGAAAAAGTTTGATCGCAAGGTCATAGGTCAACCGATTCCTCCACAGGAAAACACGTCTGATATATTCTATACGACACTGGCGACGGCATATGTTGTCGACCCGCCTAACTTGTACACTTGGCGAATGGGTAAAAAGATTCTTCTACCTTGCACGATTTAGGTTTTCTTGTGGATGTGATAATCACTCCCAAAAAAGTGATCGCATCGGACGGACGGACGGACATATAATAATTGTCTGAAAATAAAAATTTAAAATTTTCTCTCGAGGGAAGACTTGAAACAAGGACGTCTCGTACTGCAGCTGCTCACGCTAACCACGGGACCATGGCGCTCGTATGCTCCAAGTGTCCTTGATGTGGCATATGATATGAATAGACTACTCAGTTTGTATATTTTGCTTATTTTTTTCATACTTCCACACAGCTTCTTCCTGTTTTCTCGATTGACCTATGTTCAGTTTTTCAAAGCCTATCCACTGGGACAACTTATAACTAAATCTGAGGGGGGTGCGATGGGGAGGTTCCCTTGTGAGTGGCAAGAATTTTAAAGGTCCTTATTCACTTCCGGAGCTATGTGGCGCCAGATGTCTATGTAAAGGCACGCCACCCTCAGGAAAGAAGTGATGGGGCCCTCGAAGCCCGCGCTTGTATTCATGTTCGTATGTGTGGTTGGGATCCCTACTAATACGATTTCACCGCGGAGATAGTTGTCAGAAAAGCAACTAAAGGGCAGTGGTTTTTAAAGCTCGGGAGAATAAAGTGCCTCGGCAAGCCCCATGGGAAAATAACCCCTCGAAAGTAGGGACGGGTAGTAGGGCTGCTCAAGGATTTGTGTTAGTACCTACAATCCATGCGTGGCTTTTAGGAAATGGTGCCGATGTGGGTGGGTACCGACGAGAACTCCCGGGCCATCCACAGTGTCAGAGTAGGTGTAACATCCGAAGTAGTCGTCAAAGAGGTCAATTAGATGATGAAATTTGCCGCTCTCTGTGTAGAGTCGTGTGCAATTTTTCTGTGTTTCGTGCGTTCAGCTACGTTGTTTTTGTACAAACACAACTCGCACTGACAGTCAGATTAACTGTGATACAGGAGATCACCGATATGGCGTTGTCCGTGTGTTTCCGTAAATCACGAACCGAACGTTTATAGGCGCGAATGACGTCCTAAGTCTACTGGGTTCAGATCAAGCGAAGTTGGTGATCCTCAAACTATAGTATGTAACGTATTAATATCTTTACGACGTTTCTCATCGAGCCATATACAATATCTCGCGTAACTCGTTGCTTCTCTCTCACGAATAATGATGACGCGCAGGTCGCCGAAGTGGCGTCAAATCGTAAGACCTGCACCAGGCGAACGGTCTACCCGACGGGAGGCCCTAGCCATACGACATTTCCATTTACCAATAATAATAAAAGTTCAGAAATTCAGGGTCGCCACCAGCCCAAGCCCTTCCTAACCATTTAGAAAAGAACGGAGCTGGAAAATTACTAGTTTAATTACTTTAATAAGCACTCCATGTCGTGCATGAAGAAACTTGATTAATTCGGGATTGGAGATCGGAGTAAGTGGGTAAGATCAACACCTCAGAATTTATCTTTCACGTAGATTACTTATTGTATCGAAGTGTTTGGTTGCACATCCTAACTACACATAACTGGTGCCTGACTAGAAATATTTAAGAATTACGTGAGAATGTAACAGAGCACAATTTAACTACAGCAAGAAGAAACACAGAAAACGGGGGTGGGAGACAATCATCTCCTTTGCATTAATACCATGAAAATATGTAAGTGAGATTTGCCTTACGATTCTACTCATGCATTGTTCTGGATAGAGGTTTAACCAATCCACAAGGCTGTGCGATAATTATTTAACATACTAACTGCGCCTGCTGCTGAACTAGAGCACGTGGTGCATTCTGACTCAAACTGTTGTGCTGCTCTGTAGAATGCGCAAGAAAGAACAGATATTCTTGCAGAAATTGTAGCTCATTAAACAAGGAAGCTGCTAAAATAAAGCCTATTGCGGCGCCGTCGTGGACCAGAAGGGTCACTGATTACCAAACACGTGGCACAAAATCGACACACAAAGACAAATGCAATATCCACAAAATATAAGATTAAAAATCATTAAAAATATAACTCGCTTCTCACGCTTCAGCTAAGCTGAAGGTCTTAAGTATTTCACCAGTTAAACATAACGAAGTCCTAACTCAACCTGCTTCCTATCACCCGACACCCCCCTTAAAAGCTACGATCCGTACTCACCAAGCGTTCACCGAAGAGTGCCGCCTCCTCTTTCGAGATTACCTAGCTCCACGTGCAGCGGAAGCTACCAGAGGGGTATCCCTCCGTCGCCAACCTCATACACAAAAATAGCCTTCGACACAGCCTTCGACTAAGATGGGTAAACCTCTGTTCAGGTATTAGAAACCTAACGAGAAGCAACATCGTCTGCTCCCAATTCAGCGATTCCCACAAAACAAAATCGAAACCCCACTTTAAAACACACATATAATAATCAATAGTGCTCAGTCTTTCTGGAAGAGTTCATGAATTGAGCTAGAATCAGGCAGTAAATTGAATAAGTTATACCGAATTCGACAAGTGTCTTATGGAACGACTTGACAGAGACGTTTCACGTAGAACGTATTTTTTCTTGTATCCTCGGAGTCTTTCGTGGCGGCACGTCTGAAAAAAATCGTAGTGGTTTCCAGGCCACGTCAATTCAAATAAAACACATGAGCCTTCGATGGCTATCTCCGCCATCATCATCACGATTGGAAATCACTGGTTGCTTTTGTTGTACGGTTTTCCGCACTGGATGTCGAGAGAAAGCAAAGACAGTAGCTTGACGCTTGTACGGAGGCGGTAACGGCAGTTTTAAACGTAGAGTTGGCCCCAAACTCCATCTGACATAACTCGGTCCCGCGGCGAGCTATGATGTGACCAATCTGTCTTTCCCTCACGAGTCGTTTTGGCCCTGTCTGATTGGTGCCAGAAGCTGTAATCGTGCCTATATAAGCGGAAACTGTTATTAATCAGTGTTTTGTACTCCTGACGACGATGATGGGGACAGCCATCGAAAACTAGAGAATTTTATTCGTATTAACGCGGTTTGAAAACAGAGAAGATTTTGTTAACGAATTTATTTTTTGTCGCATAGACAGTTATCCTGTAGAAGATACTATCACCGTTAGCGAAGAAATCTCGTAGCTGTCGTGGTGCCTTAGATCATTAGCATAGGTCCCTTGGAAGCCCAAATGAATGTTCCCATAGAGTAGTTCTCTCACCACTGGCCTGTATTCGTGGCGCACTGAACGCATCGAGCAGCTATTCGCCTGTATATCGACATATCAGGACACGACCATGGACTCGATGTTACCAGAAACGTGAATCATCTGCCCTGGTGACACGTCTCCTCTGACCTACGGTCCAATCTCTAAGAAACCGTGCCCAATGCTACCTTAAATTACAATGTTATTGGGTCAACTAGGGAATACGTAGAGATCGCCTGCGATGGTGCCGTATGTTAAAAGTGCGAGCGGAAGGGTGTGCACTGATATCTAGTGCCTATAGCAGCGCTGTATTCTATCGTCAGATCACCGCCTATCCTGCTTTACGGAGCAGGCAAGACTTCGAAGTCGACGTTCTTTGATGGGGCGTGGACCTCCTACTCTTTGCCACCCACTAGTGGTTTCACCGTTCATTATCTATTGTTCACGCAAACAGCCGAACAACACCCCGAGACCAGCGTTTCCAGCCGTGGGGTCGTAACACTCTGCACTTCGTGAAAGTTGCTCACATCAGGGAATTTCCTCACCAGCGGCCTGTATCGTCGCTAGAATATCCTATGTTCCCCATGATTATATTTTCCTTACCACGTCACGCGTTTGCAAAGCCACGACGCAGCATTCAGTTTTGCAGTGATCAGTGGTCTTAATGTTTTCTATCGTCATTTAATGTGCCAATTTTGGAGTAAGTTACTCGTTTATCAAGTGGGGTTGAATCTCGTCCAGGCTTCCAAAAATTAAGCAGATATTCCATGTACTCTTAGCAACCACTGCCCCACCATTAAGATGTTTACAGAAGTAGTTTATCTTGTCGTTAAATTGAAGTAGATACTTCCTGTGAGTTAGTATGAGCAGAAGTCATTGTCAGCAACCGCAATAAAATAGAAATTGGATCCTTTAACCGACCTCCCAATTCAAATGATACAGTTGCTGAAAGGTTCAAAGAAAAGTTGAGTTTGATTTCAAACACGTAACCGACTCATACGATAATAGTTGGTGGTGACTTTAATTTACCCTCGATAGGTTGGCAAAAATACATTATTAATTCCTGAGGTACGCATGAAACATCATCCCTAATTGTGCTAAACGCATTCTCTGAAAATAATTTCGAGCAGTTAGTTCATGACCCCACACGAGTAGTAAACGGTTGTGAAACCACTCTTGACCTCTTAGCAACAAATAATCCTGAGTTACTAACGAGCATGAAAACCGATTCAGGGATTAGTGAACACAGAGTTGTCGTAGCGAGATTGAATATTGAAATCCCCAAAACCTCGAAAAATAAAGGAAAAATTGACCTATTTTTTAGCAGGTAAAAACTCACTTGACGCCTTCCTGAGAGACAATCTCCACTCATTCCAAGTTAATAATATAAATGTAGACCAAATGTGGCTTAAATTCAAAGAAATAGTATCGGCAGCAATTGAGAGATTTATACCAAATAACTTAACAAACGACGGAGATGATCCTCCTTGGTACACAAAACAGGTTAGAACACTATTGCAGAAACTACGAAACATGCCAAATTTAACAGACGCAAAATCCCCAAGATTGGCGATCTTTTATAGAAGCTCGATATTCAACGCATACTTGCAAGACACCTACAACAGTTTCCACAACGAAACATTGTCTCGAATAATAGCAGAAAATCCAAACAGAATCTGGTGGTATGTGAAGTATGTTAGCGGCAAGAAACAATCAATGCCTTCTCTGCGCAATATCAATGGAGATACTATCGAAGACAGTGCTGCCAAAGCAGAGTTACTAAACACAGTCTTCCGAAATGCCATCACAAAAGAAGACGAAGTAAAAGTTCCAGAATTCGAATCGTGAACAGCTACCAACATAAGTAACGTAGAAGTAAATATACTCGGAGTAGTGAAGCACCTTAAATCACTTAGTAAAAGCAAGTCTTCTGGTCCTGACTGTATACAAATTAGAGTCCTTTCGGCTTATGGTGACGCATTAGCTCCATATTTAACAATCATATACAACCGTTCGCTCGACGAAAGATCCGTACCGAAAGACCGTAAAGTTGCGCAGGTCACACCAGTATCCACGAAAGGTAGTAGGACTAACCCACTAAATTACAGACCTATATTGATAACGTCCATAAGCAGCAGGATTTTAGAACATATATTGGGTTCGAACATTATGAATTACCTCGAAGGAAACGGTCTATTGTCACACAGTGAACATAGTTTAGGAAACATCGTTCCTGTGAAACACAACTTGCTCTTTACTCACATGAAGTATTGAGTGCTATTGACAAGGGATTTCAGATCGATTCCGTAATTCTGGATTTCCAGAAGGCTTTACACACTGTACCACACAAGCGATTCGTAGTGAAAATCCGTGCTTATGGAATATCGTCTCAGTTATGTGACTGGATTTCTGATTTCCTTTCAGATAGGTCACCGTTGGTAGTAATTGACGGAAAGTCATCGAGTACAACGTAAGTGATTTCTGGCGTTCCTCAAGGTAGCGTTATAGGCCCTTTGTTGTTTCTTATCTATATAAACGATTTTGGAGACAATCTGAGTAGCCGTCTTCGGTTGTTAGCAGATGACGTTGTCGTTTATTGACTAACAAAGTCGTCAGAAGGTCAAAACAAACTGCAAAACGATTTAGAAAAATCTGAATGGTGCGAAAAGTGGCAGTTGACACCAAATAATGAAAGGTGTGAGGTCATCCACATGAGTGCTAGATGGAACTCGTTAAACTTCGGTTAAACGTTAAATCACTGTAACCAAAAAGCCGTAAATTCAGCTAAATACCTAGGTATTACAATTACGAACAGCTTAAATTGGAAGGAACACACCGAAAATTTTGTGGGAAGGGCTGTAAGGTGTCAGGCAAATCCAACACCTTCCATGAAAACCCTGACATGATAACCAAATCAGGAGTATGTCACATAGCTCCGAATAAATCGTGACATTAAATTAACCAAAGTAATAAGAGTAACGAGTGAGCAAATGGAATACCACAGACTAACACAAGAATGCCTAAATGCATGTCATACCTTCCCACCGTGAGGCAGACGCAGTTCTGAGGGGAGAAACGAGAAGCCGAGAGCAGATCCGTTTTAAGCTGGAAGGCCCTCCAATAAGGGACGGACGGACACCCACGTCGCCAGCTAACTGCTAGGACCACTCCACCCGCAAGTTTTAGCGTGAGACTTTTCCGCGTCTCTGTTATGTCAAGACCACCCCCCAGCCCATGTCAAAAGATAGAGCCCTTCAGAAGAACAGTATAGATCTTACGATAACGCTAAAAGGACCACACGAGCTGCAAGTTTTAGCGTGAGACTTTTTCGCTTCTCTGTTACGTTGCAAACTTTAAAAACATTGCCCCGCCACGAAATGTATAACGTTACTCGTTGGATAGACAGAATCTTTATAGGCGGAGCTTAAGGTTAACATTGAGACCCTGATTGGTCAGACTAAAACACAGCCAGAAAGTTTTTTGTTAACCAACTTCGGTAAATTATAGTAAGGAGAAGTTAGGAGAGAGTTGCTAGAGAGTTGCTTCCAAGACAGCGAGGTGAGAGTTACTTCCGAGAGGGCGACTGGACGGAGCTGCGCCGGCCGCCGCCCCCTGACTAACACCGACAAGGTAATGAATGCACGCAATGCCGCATTTTTGAGCGCATAAGGCTTCACTCAGAACTGCAGAAGTCTCATCTGTTACTACCCCTTTTTGCGTAATACTAATGTCGATCGTCAATTAAAGCTCATGGTGTTCACATTTGCCACTTGAAGTAAAAATCTGAAGCGTGATGATATTCCTGTTATATAGTTATTGAGAAGCCACATCAGTCACTGTAATTTACGACAAGTTAGATAAGTAATTAAAGATAATTGAGGGTCACTGTAGACCATTTTGATAGTTTTCTCTCACATGAAACTTAATTTAAACCTAGATTATAGATGTGATATGGCATAGGTCATCCTTCGATCCATTTTAGAACTTGGAAACACATTCAGGGAATATTCGTTCACATTTTTGTTGAACGCAGTTGGTTCTTACCATACTGCATTAAAACATTTCCTTATATCAATAGTGAGATTTATAAACAATGTTTTGTGGGTGGAATAAAATTTCCAATGGTAAACTTAACTGCTTTTTCGACGTTATTTTACCAGCTAACTAAAATTACGAAAGCCTTGAACCCCTTCCACTAAATTTAGTTAGTATTAAGATTCTTTTACAGGGAGTGCAGTGGAGCTGATGGTGAAATAATTAAGTATTTGGTTACATCATCGCTAGTCTCACTGAACTTTCCTGCATTTTACATGTCATATGTGGTCTGGCGCCTCCTTACCAGCAACAGGTCCCAGGTTCAAACAATTCAATACTTTAAAAAACAGCCTCAGAGCGTCGTTGCGCGAAGGTGGTAGGGAGACACGATATAGAGCAGACACCACGCAGAATGTTTAGAGGGCTAACCAAAGAATGCGTTTTATTGGCAGGACACTTAAAAAATGTAACAGACCCACTAAGGAGACTGCCTACACTACGCTTGTCCGTCCTCGTTTAGAATACTGCTGCGCGGTATGGGATTCTTACCAAATAGCATCGACAGAGTACATCGAAAAAGTTCAAAGAAAGGCAGCACGTTTTGTATTATCGCGAAATATGGGAGAGAGTGACACAGAAATGATACAGGATTTGGGATGGAAATCATTAAAAGAAAGGTTTTTTGTAGCGACGGAATCTTCTGACGAAATTCCAATCACCAACTTTCTACTCCAAATGCCAAAATATTTTGTTGAGACCGACCTACATAGGGTGGAACGATCACCACGATAAAATAAGGGGAATCAGAGCTCGTACGGAATGATATAGGCGTTCATTTTCTTCTGCACGCTATACGAGATTGGAATAATAGAGAATTGTGAAGATGGTTCGATAAACCCTCTGCCACGCTCTTGAATGTGATGTGCAGAGCATCCATGTTGAAGTATGTGTAGAACATATCTTAGTAGTTAACATTCTCCATTCATCCGAGACTTTCGCTGAGTTTTACAATAAATCCGCCCCCCATGTCCCCCAATATCCCACTCCTCCACTCCCTCTCTACGTATTCAGTGGTGTCGTAGCCTCACAGCATTTATCTCTAGGCAATGAGTCATAATAACTGGTTGAAAGCACTTTGGGAATTCGAGAGCGTAGCTTACTCTTACAAACCCCTATATCCTGAAGTAAAGCCTACTGATGGTCGGAATACGTGAAATTATAAAACCACGTAGTATGCAGGAGACGTACGGTTCTTCCATAACATAATCCTCATCAAAGTAAACTTGTGAGTCCGTCTCAATTATAGAATTAAAATACGGTAGGTAGCAGCCAAGATCAAAATCGCAAGCGTGACTTATACTACGTCTAACACTATACAGGGTGTTACAAAATAGTACGGCCAAACTTTCAGGAAACATTCCTCACACACAAATAAAGAAAATATGTTATGTGGACATGTGTCCGGAAACGCTTAATTTCCATGTTAGAGCTCATTTTAATTTCGTCCACCTACGCTCAATGGAGCACGTTATCATGATTTCATACGGGATACTCTACCTGTGCTGCTAGAACTTGTGCCTTTACAAGTACGACACAACATGTGGTTCACGCTCGATGGAGCTCCTGCACATTTCAGTCGAAGTGTTCGTACGCTTCTCAACAACAGATTCGGTGACCGATGGATTGGTAGAGGAGGCGGACCAATTCCATGGCCTCCACGCTCTCCTGACCTCAACCCTCTTGACTTTCATTTATGGGGGAATTTGAAAGCTCTTGTGTACCTAATCCCGGTACCTAATGTAGAGACTCTTCGTGCTCGTATTGTGGACGGCTGTGATACAATACGCCATTCTCCAGGGCTGCATCAGCGCATCAGGGATTCCATGCGACAGAGGGTGGATGCAGGTATCCTCGCTAACGGAGGACATTTTCAACATTTCCTGTAACAAAGTCTTTGAAGTCACGCTGGTACGTTCTGTTGCTGTGTGTTTCCATTCCATGATTAATGTGATTTGAAGAGTAGTAATAAAATGAGCTCTAACATGGAAAGTAAGCGTTTCCGGAGACATGTCCACATAACATAATTTCTTTCTTTGTGTGTGAGGAATGTTTCCTGAAAGTTTGGCCGTACCTTTTTGTAACACCCGGTATACATGGTGACCCAAAAGTCCGTTTATATTTGGAAAGGCAGTAATTCACTGAATAATGTAGATAGAGAGGAAAAACTTGACGTACATGCCTGAGACGACATTAGGTTCTACTGAAACTAAAGGCGAGTGCAAAAACCGGCCAAGCGATGGCGCTTGGCGGCAACACATCAGTGTCGCCACATGAGAAAACACGCAATTGCAGAAACTGGGCTACCGAAAACAATAGAACTGTCATATAACTCCATTTCAAGATGAGGGGGTCACAGGGTGGTTTGGCTTTACCACAACAATCGTGATCGGACCCTTTTTCTTCGAGGAAAGGCGGGATGTTACTTTTCAAACTGTCAGGATGATTGGTGCCGATATACAGGGTGAGTCACTAACTATTGCCACCAGTAATAACTCCGGAAGTATGATAGGAGGTGAAAAGTTTGTGGGACAAAAGTTGCATCAGACTACTGGGGCCATAATATGACGTTAGTATTCTGTTGCTTGGTGGGGTCGCGTCAGATATACAATGGTCAACTTTGTTTTTGTTTTACAGGGATGCTATAGCTTGGTACTTAGTTTCTGACAGCGGCTATCGAGACGAATCCAATGATTTGTAACAGTAAGGTCTTTGAAGGTCAACAAACTTCAGAAAGCTGGCATGAACGTCCATTTACAGAAGTATTGGAAGTGATGACCATTGGTATCGATGCAGCGCTGCAATCTTCTTATTATGGACTGAGTGGTATTCCCTATCACATCGGCACTTATCGAAGCACATGCTCTGACAATTCCCTCACGCATATCATCAGGTGTAGTTGGAATGTGTTTATAAACAATGTCTTTTACGAATTACCACAAGAAAGTATCCAGAGGCGTCAAGTCTGGTGAGCGAGCCGGCCACGTCACATCTCCTCCGCGTCCAATCCAGCGATTTGTGAATTGTCTCTGCAACTCATTTCTAGCCATCAGCGAAAAATGTGCCGGACACCCATCGGGTTGATGCCATATTCTAGTCCTCGTTCCTAAAGGTATTTCTTCCAATACCAGTCCTAATGTTTCTTGCAGGAATGTGGTGTACTTCCTATCATTAAGATTTCCTTTGACGAAATAGGGGCCTGTAATTCTGTCCTCCAAAATCGCACACCATACATTCACCGACCACGGTTTTGGTGTGCAACTGTGTACGATGGTGCTCCACCAAATACTGCTACATGTCTCTTGCGTAAATCGTTTGTTGAGGACCGCGTGCTGAGCCATCTCTTCCATCATACTGGGTCTCCGATCACAATCCGGGTGACTGTTGGTTGGAGTTAGCTGAAGTCGCAAATTTATCACGACTGTGTGATCTTATTAGGGATGCTAAAATGCAGCGTCCAACGGCTGTTTATCACCATCCTTACTGATACGCTGTGTGGTGCTGCTCACAACATTGTCCGTAGACGCAGATATTGTGGAAGAATGTCGGCTGTCATGTTGCACATTTCCAATAAGGAACATCGTATTTGCTAAAAAGTAGTTGTCTGCTAATTATTGCTTTTGTATCACATGACGACTCTTTTGTTCGTTACTTTGTATAGTTTTTTCCATTTCAATGAAACGCATATCTTTTAATTTTGTACGTAAATTCTTACCTCCATACCTATAGTATCCCCCGATGTATTCAGTTTCCAATTGTTAACTCAACTTTTGGGTACCCTGTATCTCCACTAACACACACCCTGTTACTCATTGCGACAAGGTCGTCACCGTGTGTAGATGTACTGCTGCAAGCTTACTTTTAGGTGAAACCGTGATTAACAAACAGCAAATGCACTCAAATCAACACTGGCCATAAGAAACACTACTGAACTGTCTGTTCCCACTAATGGCGAAGTAGATGCTATCACGCTTTCTTCGGCTCTTAGGAAAGAATAACAGCAATTTCTATCTCTCTCTACTTATATATAAAAAATTTGATACATACAGGTATTAGAAGTTTGTTGCCTTTGACAACATATACTATTGCAAAGTTGACTTTCAAGACTGTAACTGAATACAAACTTTCCTATGTGTAATTCGATCTCATTATGTCAGTTCGAGGAACGCTTGCGCAGAGCAACTAAGCATACTCAACGTTTTTATCAATTCTGGTTACTACTGTTCGCTTCTGCTGGTTAGTACATGTACTTCATTGTAACATACAAGGTGAACCAGAAGTTCGCCGACAAACTGTCAGGGGTGGCAGTATGAACCGAAACAAGGAAAACGTATTAGTAAGCGTGGGCTGTTAAACGCAAAGTTAAGAGCAGTGAGCACTTGTTCTTGTTTGCTACACTGAGATACATCTCTTCTACTGCGTAAAACCTCATAGCTGTTAACATATGCATTTGAGAGCCCATGTTCACATACGTTTCTTTCTTGTTTGGATCCATACTGTCGGCTTTGAAAGTTTGTCAGTGGAGTTCTGGTTCACCTTCTATATGAATGGAAATATTGCTACTCATAATTTAGAACGCTGCTGGTCTGTAGCAGTACACGGAAAGAGTTGTCTCTCGATGGAAAACATTTGTACTCTCAACCGCAATTCCCTTGAAAAGGTAACAATAATCTGTGCTGGTTTGCGCCTAAAAATATTCATTGATATTATAAGTTAAACAGCAGAGAAATATAGTTTTTAATGTTTGCTTTGGATATTTTTCAGTAGAATGATGCTGCAGCGTGCATAAATTACCAGCTTCATGCGCCCATTTTTTCACTTTATTGTCATGTGTAGAATAAATAAAAAAGGTTCGCAATTGTCAGCTGCCTGGGAATAATTTGAATAATTCATACAGTATTCATTACGCTACTTTTTAAACATTATAAAAATGGTTTTACTTGTTTCGATATGTCTGAAAACAGTCATGAAGGTATTCAATTTCATTCTGCCGTAAACCTTTAACGTCGAAATCATTGACAGTTGCTTCAGTTTATTAGCTTTCTCCATTAACTGCTATTTGTTTGTTGAAGGATACACATATTTATTTTAGTTTTGAGTCATAATGATTTGGTACATGTCTGTGTTTAGTTATGAGATGTCACACAACCTACTGAACGAAGTTCCCATTAGATGCAATTATGAAGGGAGCAGAGTTTTTAAGCGCCGGCCTCTTATCGTCTTGTTATTTTACGAAGTAACCTTATATCGTTAGAGACGAAGGCATGAAAATTTTCATAAACTAGGTTTCCGACAGTTGCCTGACCCATTCTTGTATTTAGATGTGATCTGACGGTTAATAAGGGGGAATCTATGAGTGTATTACATCCCCGCTCGTACTGCTCCTGTAGGAACCACGAAGACAAGATAGGACTTACACACAGGCGCTGAAGAAATCAATTGCATATGGAAAGGGAAGAATCCCTAATAAATTCTGCAGTGAGCAGAAACTTCTACCACGCACTTCAGAGTGGTTTGCAGGATATAGACGTGAGCTATTTACGGTTAGGTTTCAACGAACATTTGATGTAGTCTTGCTCTTCAGATACACATTTGTGGCATATTACAATTTTTGAGGCTCTAGCATGGTGATAATCAGACGTTAAAGAGACTTTTGCCTCGGAACTGGTTATGACCGACTAAAGAGGCACTAAAACTAATCTAAACTCCGCTCAGACAGTCTCGGAAGACCCTAACGGTACCGACCGACCGCCGTGTCATCCTCAGACCATTGGCGTCACTGGATGCGGATATGAAGAGGAGTTCGATCAGCACACAGCTCTCCCAGCCGGTGTCCGTTTTCCTGACCCGAGCCGCTACTTGTCTATCATTAGCACCTCAATTTGGCTCACAAGAGCCGAGTACACCCCGCTTGCCAACAGAGCTCGGCCGACTGAACGGTCACCCACCCAAGTACGATAGCGGTTAACTTCGGTGACCCGACTGGAACTGGTGTGACCACCGCGGCAAGACCTTTATCGAATAAATAAATGCTTCTGTCAAAGTTTATGCCCTGGATAGTTGTTAACGTTTATGCTCCAATAATACTTTTCTCTAGAAATAAGTAAATCATGAAAACTAGAGCTACATAATAATGGAAGATAGAGTTGGTAGCCGGCCGCGGTGGTCTCGCGGTTAAGGCGCTCAGTCCGGAACCGCGCGACTGCTACGGTCGCAGGTTCGAATCCTGCCTCGGGCACGGATGTGTGTGATGTCCTTAGGTTAGTTAGGTTCAATTAGTTCTACGTTCTAGGGGACTGATGACCACAGATGTTAAGTCCCATAGTGCTCAGAGCCATTTGAACCATACAGTTAGTACATGTGATTCTGGAAACGTTCCCTGAAAATGTACTGCTTAAATAGTTACAAGGTGTGAAAGGTGGCTACACTGAGCCAATGCGCCAGAGATTGCGCCAAAGAGTATTATTAAGCCGCCTCCACAGTGCTTGTTGAGAGCTCGTAGTAGTCAGTGCTTGGAGAGAACTCATAGAGGTCAGTGCCTGTTAAGAGCTCGTAGTAGTCAGTGCCTGTTAAGAACTCGTAGAAGTCAGTGCGTGGGCAGAGCTCGTAGAAGACAGTTCGTGTTGAGATGTGCTAGTGGGCAAGGCTTGTCGAGATGTTGTAGTAAGGAGTGTTTGTTCCATGTTTTATCCATTTATTTGATGGGAGAGATAGCAGATGTTATTCTAATGAAGATATTGTAATGATCAGAGTGCATTTCGTCAATATATATAAAGGTAAAAACCACTATGTACTTTATTATGTGTGTGTCTGAAACAATGCATCATTACAGGTTCAGTCAACAAAGCATCTGGCTTGTGTTCTTGTATTAGAGTGTAATTCTGCTTTCATTACGCGATTATAGTATTTGTAATTTTCTTTTATCACGTCAGTAAAATTGGTATTTAAAAATTCTTGTCTTGTTGAAGAAGAACCGTGCCAGATATGCGTTGAGTCATACTTCCACATACAGAACAGTGATACTTGTGCTTGGTTTAGTAGGTTTTATAGTTGCTGGGGACTTAATTAATTAATTGTGTTAATGAAAATTTTCATTTCATTCTTTGTTGTTGTTCTAAGCAGTCAAATTGCGTAATAACAATAGTCAGGGCCAGCCATTTACGAGACTTGCGTAATCGGACTTACAGCTACTAAAAAACTAAAAAAATATTTGCAAATTTATTTAATTAAGCCCCCATGCACGTGGCGACCCTGCCAGGATCGTCCCTTGAAATTCTTCTGATTGTAAAAATAGTAGACCATAGTATTGTTGTAGTAATTTGAGTTTAGTAATTGTAGTCTGTATTGCATGTGTAGATTTGGTAATTGTCATTCTAATGGTATTTTTCAAAATTTAAATTGTTGTCTTGTCTATGGGTTTGACAATTTAGTGCAATTATTTCAATTGTTTGATTGATCGTGTTTGAGGGAGACATTGCATGTAAATGGTATTGTTGGAGATAAGGAGGCATTGTGTGTATTTTCGAACAGTGACGAATTTTTTATGTTTTGTAAATGATTACGCGGTCAATGAAAAAGGCGAAAATGATGAATAGTGAGAATGACGAAATTGTTGACATGGCGAACTCGCCAATACAGGACAACAGTATGATGGATAATGGAGTTGAAAACAATTTAATAAGTCGGGAAGACAGTCCAGAACCATTTCAAAATTTTTCTCAATTAGAAAATTCACAGAATACGAGATTAACGATCGAAGATTCTGAAATAGTATCGAACACAGATAGCTTTACAGCTATGACGAAGGAAACTGGTTTTGCGAGAAATGTTTGGGGTGAAAAGAATTTTGAACCATTTAATATGGAGCAGTTGATGGGTGCAATATTAAATTTGGGATCTGAATTAAAAACAGTGGGATCACGAATAGGAACAATGGAAACACGAATGGAAACTTTGGGATCTGAATTAAAAAATGACATGGGAACAATGGAAACACGAATGGAAACTTTGGGATCTGAATTAAAAACTGATATGGGAACAATGGAAACACAGTTTCGATCTGAATTGAAAACACAGATGGAAACAATGGAAACACGGTTAGACTCACGAATAGGGACATGTTTCAAAAATATGAAAGATGAGTTAAAGAAAGAAATCAGAGAAGAAGTACAACCGATTTTGAATTCTGACATTAATAGATTAATTGCAGTAGAAATTAGACAAAGGGAACAGGATAGAGAACAGGAAGAAAAAGATCGCGTGATAGTACAGAACTTTTCAGAGTTAAATTTACAATGTGCACATGATAAGGAAGAAATAATTGAAAGAATCGAGGAATCCGTACCAAATGACAGAATAAATAACTTAACACATCAATATGAACAGTTAACTACCAAATGTGTCAACACCGAAACCCGAGTCGCGACTTTTACAGAAGACGTAAATAAACTGAAGGAACAATTAAGTGACTCATCGGAAAGAGTTGAGGAGATCTCAGATAAATTGACAAGTGTTAGTTTAGCAGAAGGGTTTGAGGAAAGCAATTTATTTCATTTACGAGAAGCGACAAGAGAGCGCCAGGCCCGCGAACTTGACAATAGTCGACATTCGGACTGGGACAGACGCGGTAGGTCTTTGTCGCCACGAGGTAAAAACTTCGAGTATAAACACTTTTTGACTGTTCGGAGATTTAAGATCTTTCATAATTCTAAGACTGACATACATCCATGTGCATGGTTAGATCACTTTATGTTCGCACTTCCGCCAAATTTGCCACTAAGTCACGAACTAGAAATTATGTGCGGCTATTAAAGTCCTCAGGGGATTCACTACTCTAAGTGAATATGTGCCGTAGCGAGCATAGGGCCCCGAGCTGTAGTGGTGCTGTTTCTCTTTTAGTTTTCTATTCCGCTGCCTACTCTTTTACTATTCCTTGCATCTGTCAAACCAACTCTTCGACTAACAATCTATCTAGTGAGTAAGTAAACAATAACCGGATATGACTGTTTTACCCAAAAGTGACTTTGGAATTTACCGTTTGGACTTACTATATTTTCTGCAGCATTCATTTGTAGTTTAAACGAAATTTTACTTGTTTATCTTCGTGACGATATTACTTCATATGTTGACGACTTTCTTATTGCTAAACGTTCTTGGAGTGAGCATAACAAAATTTTGGATTCATTATTACGTATCTTTGCAAGAGTTGGCATTACAGTGAACTTAGAAAAACTTGGATTTGGTCGTTCTCAGGTGAAATTTCTCGGTCACATTATTTGTACAGAAGGTATTCTTCCTGATCCAGAGAAATTTGACGCTGTTCGTAATTATGCTGTTCCTACCACAAAACGTGAGGTTCGTAGTTTCCAAAATTTTTGTGGAATGATATACTTTTGAAAAATTTTTGTGGAATGTCATACTTTCGAGAAACCAACAGTTTACGTAAACATGCAGAGAATACAAGGATACCGCGCTGTGTTTTGGCGGCGGCATATACTCAAAGCAACAGTCAAGTCTGTGCGCCGCACAAGGCAGTCGTTGACCGCGAACAATTGCTTCCTACGTCACGCGCCTACAGCTGATCGAGCGCTCAGTGCGAATGCACTGACAGCTGTAAACAAATACACAGTTTAATTTCTCCGATTAAATTCAGTATAAAGCTATAGTGACTTGATGAATTATGTTATTAACATTCAGTATTTTTCAGGATACGGTTGTATAAAATATTTAAGAACTTAAGGTAAATTCTGTGCGTGTCCGACGTTAAGACGACTTGCTATCGAGAAATTTTAGGAAAGAATGTAATTTCGAAGAAGAAACTAATAAACTAAAACGGTAACTATTAATTGAGTTTATTTTTCAGGTAACATATTTCCACTTAGGTACGTACTTTAGAAGTAATTTGCTGCTCGCGATTACGTGATTCATACTTTGTGCTAATTTAATGTTCTATGAATTTACTTGTGAAGCGACGTGCTTGCGTACGTTAACTGATTCTGTCAATGTTTTATTAATGAACAGGATTGTTATCTGTATATATTATGCATCGCTTAGCTGCACTGCTTTTTCACTGATGTCATATTTTTTTAATTATGTGCCTGCTGTGCTTATTTATTTAAATTATAATTGTAACCTGATTTATTGTGCTGATGTGTTTAGGTATGTAAGCTATACTTTGTGATTTATCTGCTTGCGCCTTCATGTTTACTTATTAAGATGACATATGAACATTTATTTGCTTATGCTGATACGATGCTAATGACCTGTTTGCTGCTATGCGTATGGATTGCATATTTATACATTTCTGTTTGTTGTCATAACTACTCTTTAATTTGGTGTATAGAAATGCTGATATAAGGTGTACAAACATAGAGTTTAGGTCACACTATGGTATTAATTATAGATTGTTCGCTTGGCAGAGCGTTGTTGTAAGAATTGTGCTGCATCCACTTGTTGACATTCTGTTCTCTACTGGTATATTTATTCGCTATTGCTTGTTTTGCTTACGCTCAGTGCCTTATATTTTTGAGATAAGAAAATGAACTGCTATAATTCGACGAACGACATTGGTACAAAGAACTTCGTTGAGGTCACAAGAGCTGGAGGTTTTATGGAAGCTGTATAACTTTATGCTAATAGGAAGGAAGCTAACGACATGACATACCATTACTAGGTTTAGACCATTGACAGTTATTACACTGCATTTTTCGCGAGCAATTGAAATAGGAAGTGACACTTGACACAAAAAATACTCCACATGTTTGCTTCTGCCATAATTCTTGAAGTGGTGTACACACTGTGAAATATTATGATCAATCACACTCCGTAATCGTACTTAATTACTGAGAGTTATCCGAACTAAGTCTGTTAGAGGTCATGTATGCACTTCTTTTGTTTATAATTCATAGTGAGTAGAAGATTTGGCTCAGATGGATTACACAGAGGTTGTGTGTTGACAGTGTGTCTTCGGATTGTATGGGATGATGAGGTTTGTATTAGGATTTTATCTGTACTTGTTCGAGGAGACTGACTAGAGGAAAGAGTTGTTATGGAAGTGAAATGATATTGGTAATAAGGTTTATATGTATCGACGTATTGAAGAGGTATTATTGAGGTATTATTGAGATTATGTGAAGTTGATGATTATTGGAGTCTTTGTCAACAAGAGGTAAAGTAAATGATATTGATGATAAGGTTTATATGTATCGACGTATTGAAGAGGTATTATTGAGGTATTATTGAGATTATGTGATGCTGATGATTATTGGAGTTTTCGTATATAAGAGGTAAAGTAAGTGAGATGCATATTTTTTTTTTTTTTTTGTTGGTCTTATGGAACAAGGAGGATGAAGATAGCAGACTAGAACACTAAAGTAGAAGGAAGATAGTCTATACACACACTTTGTTAAATCACTAAGCAGTATATACTTTTTTTGAAGAGAGGAAGTATTTGCATATCTTGGCTCACTGACAGTTGTACAACAACAGTACATTTAATCTGGCTTGGCAAACATTGGTCTTGACATGATGACTATGACGTTGACCTAACTATTATTGACTGTTATACATTGCTGCCACTATTACTTGATACACATGATGAACATCAGATTTTGACAGAATTACATTTACACAGTTAACACTATTCAGTTACACAGTAATACTTAATGTGGATGAAAGATGAGTGAGTGTGTTTTGTGTGTTTTCCTTTCCTAATCCTACCCACCTATCTCCTAAATATTATTTTATTTGTTTGTAGTGGCTTGCACTGACATCCATAAATATTATAGGTTTACTGATATTTGAGTATTTGTAATAGTTAATATGAAAATTATCTGACATCATTTGTGTGTTTGTTATGATTTGTATGTTTAGTGTAAAGGCATTTGTATGTGCATTCAAACTATTGGTCATGCCTGAACTGTCTGATTAGTGATGGTGAATATTATGAACTGTTACCTGCACTTTTCAACGTAATGTGTGACACTTAGGAATGATTAATTTCTGATGATGAACTGTGTGATCAGTGATAGTGAATATCATGGACTGCTTCTGGACCTGCTCATCATTGCTAGGTGCAACTGATGGACTACTTGTATGGAAATGAAGTCACTTGATGCCGTCTGCACCTCTTGAACATTGCTAGGTGCCGCTAATGGAACTGCTTCTACTGAAATGATGTCACCTGTTGGTGTCTGCACCTACTCAACTTTACTGGGTGCCGCAGATGGAAATGCTTCTACTGAAATGATGTCACTTGTTGGTGTCTGCACCTGCTCAACTTTACTGGGTGCCACAGATGGAACTGCTTCTACTGAAATGATGTCACTTGTTTGTGTCTGCACCTGCTCAACATTGCTGGGTGCAACTGATGGACTGTTTCTGCTGAAATGATGTCACTTGTTGGTGTCGGCACCTACTCAACATTGCTGGGTGCCACTAATGGAACTGCTTCTACTGAAATGAAGTCACTTGTTGCTGTCTGCACCTGCTCAACATTGCTGGGTGCAACTGATGGACTGTTTCTGCTAAAATGATGTCGCTTGCTGTGTGTACCTCTTCAACTTTACTGGGTGCCACAGATGGAACTGCTTCTACTGAAATGATGTTACTTGTTGGTGTCTGCACCTGCTCAACATTACTGGGTGCACAGATGAAGCTACTTCTATGGAAATGATGTCACTTGCCGGTGTCTGCACCTACACAACATTGCTGGGTGCAACTGATGGACTGCTTCTACTGAACTAATGTGACTTGTTGCTGTGTGTACCTCTTCAACTTTACTGGGTGCCACAGATGGAATTGCTTCTACTGAAATGATGTCACTTGTTGGTGTCTGCACCTGCTCAACATTGCTGGGTGCAACTGATGGACTGCTTCTACTGAACTAATGTGACTTGTTGCTGTGTGTACCTCTTCAACTTTACTGGGTGCCACAGATGGAAATGCTTCTACTGAAATGATGTCACTTGCCGGTGTCTGCACCTGCTCAACATTGCAGGGTGCAACTGATGGACTGCTTCTACTGAAATGATGTCACTTGTTGGTGTCTGCACCTGCTCAACTTTACTGGGTGCCACAGATGGAACTGCTTCTACTGAAATGATGTCACTTGTTGGTGTCTGCACCTGCTCAACATTGCTGGGTGCAACTGATGGACTACTTCTACTGAAATGATGACACTTGTTGGTGTCTGCACCTGCTCAACATTGCTGGGTGCAACTGATGGACTGCTTCTACTGAAATGATGTCACTTGTTGGTGTCTGCACCTGCTCAACATTGCTGGGTGCAACTGATGGACTGCTTCTGCTGAAACGATGTCACTTGTTGGTGTTTGCACCTGTTGACCATTGCTGGGCTGGGATTATCAACTATTTGTTTTTTTTTAATAATTAAAAGTATTTTATGTGAACATTTGTATAAACTGATTTTTTACGTATTGTGTAAACTATTATGTAAAGCCACATGTATGAAAAGAATTTGTATTGCCTACTGTATTTTATATATTAGGTTATTGAAAGGTCAGTGCAAAGCCAAAATTTTAACTAATTATGTGATATTTACGTATTAATATTATCTTTTATTTTTGTCTGTATTTTTCTGGACGAATTTGGTGGTATTTTCACCACCAATGCTGGCAAAAATACCATCAAATTCTGGCCTGTGGAGGAGGGGCATATGAAAGGTGGCTACACTGAGCCACTGCGCCAGAGATTGCGCCAAAGAGTATTATTAAGCCGCCTCCACAGTGCTTGTTGAGAGCTCGTAGTAGTCAGTGCTTGGAGAGAACTCGTAGAGGTCAGTGCCTGTTAAGAGCTCGTAGTAGTCAGTGCCTGTTAAGAACTCGTAGAAGTCAGTGCGTGGGCTGAGCTCGTAGAATACAGTTCGTGTTGAGATGTGCTAGTGGGCAAGGCTTGTCGAGATGTTGTAGTAAGGAGTGTTTGTTCCATGTTTTAACCAGTTATTTGATGGGAGAGATAGCAGATGTTACTCTAATGAAGATATTGTAATGATCAGAGTGCATTTCGTCAATATATATAAAGGTAAAAACCACTATGTTCTTTATTATGTGTGTGTCTGAAATAATGCATCATTACAGGTTCAGTCAACAAAGCATCTGGCTTGTGTTCTTGTATTAGAGTGTAATTCTGCTTTCATTACGGGATTATAGTATTTGTAATTTTCTTTTATCACGTCAGTAAAATTGGTATTTAAAAATTCTTGTCTTGTTGAAGAAGAACCGTGCCAGATGTGCGTTGAGTCATACTTCCACATACAGAACAGTGATACTTGTGCTTGGTTTAGTAGGTTTTATAGTTGCTGGGGACTTAATTATTTAATTGTGTTAATGAAAATTTTCATTTCATTCTTTGTTGTTCTAAGCAGTCAGATTGCGTAATAATAATAGTCAGGGCCAGCCGTTTACGAGTCTTGCGTAAACGGACTTGCAGCTACTAAAAAACTAAAAAAATATTTGCAAATTTATTTAATTAAGCCCCCATGCAGGTGTTCCGAAACTGCTCGTTCAGATTAGTACAGGAACTAGAGAAAATCAAAACGAAAATATCTAGCTGCGGTACATATAATTCTTGACGGCAGTTTCTGATGTTAGGGACGATTTACACATAATGTAGTTTAGCATAATAATCACAACAATAGCATTCACAGGAGCTGCTCCAATTCTCGACCATTAACCTGTGTACTTGTAGTACATCGTCCGACCATTGACTGTTGTGTCCGTTTGAAGATTTCTGGCATGTCCGCATTGGTACCAGCAGCGACAAGCAGTTGCAGTGACGAGGATTTCTTCTGTATCCACAACGGTTTCTAGACGCGTGAGGTCAGCTGATCTGAGTGGCTGGGCCACAGGCCACTTCGGCCAATCCATCAATTCCCCCATTTGGTACTCCGATGGTTCCTCATTGCACTGTTGAAATGGGCTGACGCCCCATCGTACTGGGAGTGCCTTCTTAGTCAAACATTCAGAGGTACGTGCAGTCTGTACATCCAACCATCCAAACACAGAGCAACTTTGAAATATTAGTGTACATTAAAAACGACACAACAGCTTACATCAACACCACTAACAAAATGTTCCCTAACATTAGAAGATGACTTTAGCGACCATATGCTCCTCATCTAAATATATTTGTTTTATGTTCTCTACCTCATATATTAATTTGAACGAATAGTTTCGGAACACTCTATACACTGAGCGTATCTGTGACATTGTGATTAGGCAGAATCCGGAAAAATGGTGAATCAGAATCTGCATATAAACTAGAGGATTGATGTTTAGCATTGCAATCAATGAAATCTTTCGGTATGTCGTTTCTTACTTGAAGTATCAAGCGTTATTATCTTGAAATTTCCTGTCAGATTAAAACCTTGTGCTCTACCGGCATTCTAACGGGTTACTTTGCCTTTCGCCGGCAATTTTCTCACCGACTGAGGGACCCAGGCACGAGCTCTCTCCAACTTTCTAAACTTGGCAGAAGTTCGCTTGCCCACCGTCGATGCTGGCACTCCTGGCATAAAAGATACCACAGTGAAGCGGTTTAGCCGTAGCAAAGTAGAATGTTTCTAGAATTAATCTTACACTTTGCATCAGTGTGTGTTTATATGCTTTCAGGCAGATTAAAACTGTGCGTCAGTCCCTACTCGAATATTCCGTATTCGAGTCCCGGTTTGACACGCACTTTTAATCTGTCAGGAGGTTTCAAGACATCACTGATTCTGGTGCAAAGTGAAAGATTGATTTCCTTTATTATCTCCATTTACTCACAGAGAACGTCAGTATCCACTTGCGTAAGTTAGTTAAACAGACGCATGTATGTTTGTGTGATTTTTATCTGATTGTCTCCGACGTTAAGAATGAGGAATTAAGGGCTGCATCAGTTCCAAAGGTAGCAGACAGACGAGCACAACAATCGGTAATACTAATTTGTAGCAATTTTTTTCAAGGGTGAGTGCTGGCGGAGGCTACCTTGAGGCTACTTTACAAACATTTGGTCACTGACTGTTCACACAGAGGAAGTTTGCTCCGCTAAATGGAGTTATTTGCATGGCGGGCGCTGCGAAATGGACTGAACGCCAGTCGGAAAGGACCCCTGAGAGTAGACAGCCACCAGCCGCGATAAACTCGCCATGAAAACCGAACAGGGGGCAGGGGTCAGAGATTCCGACTGCAGAAGTGACGATAGGGGTTTTCGCGTGGTTGCTGCCGTATATACAGGAAGTAACATAACCAAACAGCCGAACATAGAGGGTCCGTTCGTCACACGTGGAATAAGTCTTCAAAAGCGCTTTATTCCGTTGTTAAAAGTCATTTTCAGAAACTTATCTTTCTATAGGTACGTAGGCTCGACGAACGAACGTAGAACGTGTGACAGAACATCTGTTTCAGGAGCGATGGGGCATGTCCTCATTTTAAATTTAATTCATGTAAGCCGGAAAATATAATGAAATATCATTTATATGACCCTCATTAATCCTGACCTCTGAATCATAGTAACTGTTCTTTCAGTCTTTTTTTTTTTGTTAAGTACAGTAGATATTAAAAATTTGATACTGGGGGCATAGCAGCGACTAGAAACGAAGACAAGATGCAGTGCATTCAAATTCAGCGAGAAGCCAAATGCTGATTATGAGTAAGCGTCAGTCAACAAGTTGATACAGAGCTGTGGAGTATTGTCAGGGGCATTCAACTGAAAACAGAGCACCGGCACAGCGGGAACATGTAATCGTTCAATTCAAAAGTAAAAACCACCCTTATTAAGACATTTATCCCACTAGGAGACGAGACGATCCGTTCCTGTTATGTAGAAGACGGTGACGGATCGGCCACCGCACTTACTCTTGTACTTCCTCGTCCGCCTCAAACCGACATCCATGAACGTCTTTTTTCAGCGCACCAAGGTGTGAAAATCACATAGTGAAAGATGCTGGCCGTACGGAAAATGTTACAGTGTTTCCCAACAAACTCGCTGAAGCATAGCTGTCGTCCGATTGGGAGTGTGCGGGAGGGCGTTGTGGTGCAAAAGCTTGGTAACGCCGTCATCATTCCGACAACCCGACGGCAAAGGGCGAAGTCAGCAGTAGAAGCTTCCCACATCTCCCGAGGCAAAGAAATTCAAAGCTACTCACCCAATTACAAGTTAGGTTATAATGATCTTCTTCTTCGAGCCTATGCTCGTCGAGTTCCTCAAATGTGGAACCACAAGCAATGCGCAGCGCTTTGAAGACACTTCGCATAAACTGCGACGCGCCATAAAGTCAAAACGCCAAAGAGTGCTGTCAAAAGTACTTCGCTACGCTTCTGTGTGGACGTACGATGTGTCGCTTCCGTGCGCAGTTAGGCTGTGGTCTTTGATGGGAACTAGTTAAGACATTTCAAGTCGGGAATTTGCTGCAGTCGTAGTCACTTGTAAGAAGCATTATGGGTTGCTCACGAGTGATAATTTTGCTGTCATTTAACTTAATTCAGATGGGCTGGCTCTGAGCACTATGGGACTTAACTTCTGAGCTCATCAGTCCTCTAGAACTTAGAACTACTTAAACCTAACTAACGTAAGGACATCACACACATCCATGTCCGAGGCAGGATTCGAACCTGCGACCGTAGAGGTCGGTTCCAGACTATAGCGCCTAGAACCGCTCGGCAATTCAGATGGGTTAGAACCTGTTCCGTACAAGGTTACGACTCACTTCATGCATGATGATTCTGATTACTTTTCGGGTTTTGCTTCCGTTGCGCGGCACAAGCCAGTTTTGACGGGTCAACTTAGGGCAGAAAACAGTATCATCTTCCACTATTTTGTGGATGTCTGAGACATTGGGTGTTAGTGTGTGTGTTTCCAGTCTCCTTCTTTCAGTATGTACTCAACATTTACGCGGAAAAATGTAACGTGCGTATTTATAGCACTGGCTTTACTAAGTGACACAGCTGCACAGTTGGTCAGCTGATTACTAAAGAACATATGACTATGATGTGAGTAAAAATTCTAGAATATTTTAATTTAGATAAAGGACTGGATTGGGACTGGCAATGACTTAAGGGGAGATTATACTTCTATAGCTGACTGGTAAAAACAATTATATTCTGAAAATTTTTTACGTTATTGATAAGGATCTACAATCCATTACACGGGGAAACTGAATATATTACAAATCTGGGTCAATCACAAAAGAAAAGATTGAAACAAATTCATATTAACATCTCAGACCAGTGACATAACTACGCGCATGCCAATAAAAATAATAAACTTTGCCGTACAATAGATGGTTGATTTAATTAGACTGTTGATTTTTCTTTTATATTGACAATTATTCATTTATTCATCATCCTCTCATTCCATGGTATCATTTAACACTGCGGCTGATCACAATTGTTATTCAGTTCCATATAATAAAATTTTACAATTTGTTCGGCACTGTGACTTTAACAACTACTAACTGTAAAGTGCGCTGAACCAGCGACAGAGACCGAGCGAGGTGACGCAGTGGTTAGCACACTGGACTCGCATTCGGGACGACGACGGTTCAATCCCGTCACCAGCCATACTGATTTAGGTTTTCCGTGATTTCCCTAAATCGTTTCAGGCAAACGCCGGGACGTTTCCTTTGAAAGGGTACGGCCGATTTCCTTCCCCATCCTTCCCTAACCCGAGCTTGCGCTCCGTCTCTAATGACCTTGTTATCGACGGGACGTTAAACAACCCTAACCTAACCAGCGACAGACTACAACTATTCTGTAGCAACGAGCGACTGCCACTGCCGCAGTGACTGCTCTGACCTGCGACTCTATTGAAGCTCTCTTTTGACAGGGGCAAAGATATTTTATGTCTCAGGCAGCGCCTGTGAATTGTCGTTCTAGCAAGTGAGCGATACATCGAGATTACATTTGCTCCAGCAGGGTGGTGAACCCCTTACAACTTGTGATACTATCTACGTAGGTGCTGTTGTTGCTGGTCCTTCGCGTGACTTCAGTTATTTCAAAATGGTTCAAATGGCTCTGAGAACTATGGGACTTAACATCTGTGGTCATCAGTCCCCTAGAACTTAGAACTACTTAAACCTAACTAACCTAAGGACATCACACACATCCATGCCCGAGGCAGGATTCGAACCAGCGACCGTAGCAGTCGCGCGGTTCCGGACTCAGCGCCTAGAACCGCTAGACCACCGCGGCCGGCCTTCAGTTATTTATTGATATTATTACTGAGTTCATTTCTGTCCGGAACCCTCCCCAAAATTAGCGTTTTTGTTCCAGTCTCACGCTTTTGCTTGACATGGGTGTGTGCCCCATGTCTGATTGGCCAGACGCTACACATTTATGTTCCTATTATTACGTGACTATACTACTTTCCACTACTGTAGCTTAAATTTTAGTATTTCAGCCTCATAGTACTTGTACGTCAGTAGTCCCTCCTCTTGATCGCACTGATGGTATCTTGAAATTGAAGCTTTTAGCTTCAAACCCAGTCGTGGAATTAATTAAGAAAATGACTGGCAGCAAAATCGCATTTTTATTATATAAATTTGTGTGGTTGAGTGATGTGGGACTGTGTGTCTTTAGTATGTAGAACATTTAAATCCCAAAATCAGATCTGTTAACTAACAATACGCGTGTAATGGTAACATATATATACGGTGAATCAAATAAGACGTTTCCCATTTTATTTCGTGAACGGTTCCACATATCGATACGCGGTTTTCGGCTAATGTTACAGCTTCGGGGGAGCTCGTATCTCTTTGATTCGTTAATGTTCTTTGCGATGGTTTCGATGGAGATACTGAACCAAGTGATTTTTTTAACTGGAACTGTATACTCTTTATGGCTGCATTCGATAGCTCTTGAGGAGACCATTACTGTGATATATACATTGTTAATGTTGATGTTGGAACCTGTAGTTAAAATATTCGAGAAATGTCCTGGTATGTGAGTGCACGGTGGAAGGAATCGGCACGAGCTGGACAAACAGCGCCAAGCCGAATTCTCGTGCTACGCTGTCTCAGAATGGGGACACATTTCCCTGCTTGCTTATCTGGACTGCAGGCCGCTCTTTCTGCTGCTACATTCGTTGGGTGCAGACATGTACACCAATGAGGAGAACCATATACTCCTTTTATACCGCGAATGGAAAAGAAATGTATCCAAATCGCCGTGTCCGACGCACCAGGCAAATGCAAAGAGGAAAAGAGAGAAGACAGCAACTGACAGAGAAGTTGTTCTGGTTATGACGCTAATGAATCCGCACAGCGGTACGAGACATATTGCCAAGGAATGTCGAATCAGCCAGACGAGTGTCATTCGCACCCTGTATCGACAGAATCTCCATTCCTATCAACTGTCACTACATCAGGCACTCGACGACCATTGTACATAATTTTGCCGGTTTGCCTTCAGCAACTGAAGTGTGCTCCTTATGGATGATGCAACGTTTATTAACCACGCTAATGTGAATTTCCATAACGTGCACTACTCGGCAGCCTAAAATCCACACTGGCGTTGTCAGGTGCAACATCAACGGCCATGGAGTGTAGACGTATGATGCGGCATCACGAGAAAATACACACGCACATTTTCTGGCGGAAACTCTGCCAGTACTAATAGAAGACTACCACTAGATATACGACAGTGTATGTGACCGCAACACGACGGTTGTCCAGTTCAGGCTTGACAACATTCCTGGACGTTGGATAGAAAGAAATTTTGTTGTCAAACAGCTTGCGAGATTCTCCGCTTTTACTCCTCTTGATTTTTTTTCTTTGAGGAGCATTCAAATATGCAGTATATGACGGAACCGTAACAACGCCAGACGACATGTGTCGTCGGCTCGTCTGTGCATGTTGTACCATATCATCCTCTGTAATTACATCTATTCGTCATGCTTTCGGAAAGCCTTTCAGTCCATGATCAACAGGTTGAACACATGCTGTAAGTATGGATAATTTTTTTTTTAGGACAACATTTATGTTTTGTGACTTGGGTGGTTGTCAAATCAGTGGAGCGCTCAGTCCGGAACCGCGGGACTGCTACGGTCGTAGGTTCGAATCCTGCCTTGGGCATGGATGTGTGTGATGTCCTTAGGTTAGTTAGGTTTAAGTAGTTCTAAGTTCTAGGGGACTGATGACCACAGATGTTAAGACCCATAGTGCTCAGAGCCATTTGAACCATTTGAAATCAGTGGAGTAAATTGTTTATTTAATTTATATGTGTACGGAATTGCATTGCAATGTCAAGTAAGTCGATAGGATGTAATGCACGTAGCTGGTAACACTATCATAACGCGATTACATTCAGCATGAAATGATGTTTCGTTAAGAAGAATATTTCTTTTTCGGTGTGCGGGAGCTCTCCATAGTATTTTTAATGAAACGTTTATTTCAATGAATGTATTCCATAAGAAATAATTTAGAGCAATATAGATAGAGGAAATTGTCCGACAACATGTATTTTATCTGCAAGGAGCGTTACGCCACGTACAGGAAAAGACTGGTCAAATTTTCCTTCGAACATTTAGGCATTTAAACTTCATCCTGCAGGATGTCAAGATCTCTATATTTTTGAAGAATGAGCAGCTATATTTTGAAGAATGAGCAGCTGACTTCTCTGATGCAAAATCAATCACTCTTCCATTATATTATTCTGTATTCTGTGCAATTGTATAATTGTTCCGTATTTGTTGTTGTTGTTGCAGAGATATAATCACGAATTGCTACGGACTCCTCACCACACACGGATTGCACCTAGGGTGGAAGTAGGGCAGTCGCCTACATTGGTGCAACGATGGTGGAGACTGGAGAGGGGGAGACACTCGGCTATGGACCTGAAAAGAAAAAAAAAAGAGCTTGCTTGCAAGTTTTTTGCGTACTGGTTCGGTTACTCATATTAGGGTGCTGGGCCCACAAAGAGAGTTGTCACTGAACAGGCTAAAGGCAGCGCTGCTGCAGCGTTTGAACAAAGTCCCGCTACGTCCCTGAGACAACCAGAGCGAAACTGTTGTATCATATAATTCGGTTCAGCGGATGATAAAGGAGATCGACAGGAGGCCATGGAAACCACACTTTGTCGAAGGATTGTCACCAGAGGGCTGTAGTATTAAGATGGAGAGTATTCACTCCCCATTACAATGTGTGGAAGAAGAACCAGATTTCTCGAGTATAATTTTGTGATCAGACGATGGCTGTGAGAAGATGCCGTGTCCCATGTGAGCGGGGTTCATAATTCTCGATAACTTATAAAACATATATACGTATGTTGTGTCTAATATGACCTTAACATACAACAAGCGTTACGCTCTGCGAGGAATTTTGAGGTTTGAACGTGTGCTTACCTAATGGACACAGGCTATCGAACATGAATTTCGTTTAAATGACAATTAGTAGAAAGACTTTAATTTTGGAAATAATGGAAGTAGTGAAAGTTTTCATGAATGAAGCAATAAACTGTCGCCAGCCTAATTAGGCATAATAATTTTGAAACATTAAATTCAAAGAAGTTAATATAATTTTGCAAAAATGATTTTCATTATTTTTCTCTTTGTCAAGTGCAATTAACACAGCACTACCAGACGAACTGAACAGTGTATAGCAGTAGTTATCATTTGCGTAAATTGGTAATCACAGGAAGATAAATGGTACTTGACTCCTGGTAATAATAATCATCTGCTCAATCATTAACCAATTCAGCCTCCAAAAAATTATCAAAGACATCACGAGACTAAGTGAAGCATGTGCCTCTTTCATTACCTGTCAAGTAGGTGGTTGCACTAGCATCATTTATACACTTTAGCACTGAAACTTTGGCACATTCAAAGTAGAAACAAATCAATCATTATTCAGAAACAAGACACTCGGTCTTTACCACGTTTAGGATAGGACCCTGCAAAGTTTTCAAGATCATTCCAATTTCAATGTTCTAAGACATAATTTTATCACTGAAATTATTATTGAAAAAACACACACAAATGTACTGGGCCATACTAAAATACATATCTGATTTCCTGAAATTAGCGGAGCAGTGGCGAAATAATGGTGGAAAGCACGTGGCTGTTATCTGGTCTCACCTCTTGCAGTTTAAGGCAATTTTCAAATTTCTTCTTGGCAATGTATTAGTCATTTCAGAGCCATTCCATAATACAAGAGCACCAAATTACAGCTGAAACCACGCCCGAGGCAATTTCAACATAAATCGGCTTCCAAATGCCTCATTTGGCACCTACGGTGTTGTCCGTGTAACTGCTGGCCACTGACTGCGTAATGTGCTCTCTCTCTTGCCACCCAGACTCATCGCCAAATCCGTCTTTTCCGGCAGTGGAGGGGTTCCCTACACCTTTCCCTTTATATAACACAACTTCCCTAAGTATGAACCAGTATCCAAAGTACAGTTTGTCTTTTACGAGCATACATATTTTATAAAGTCTCATTATTTTGAAACGTTATTAAATCTTTACAATATGTACATCATAAACTTCCACTTTCCCTCTGATATTTCAAAGACCTTCACTAGTACAGAAAATCACTTCATAATTAAATACACATAATAACACTGTATAAACTACTTACAATCGATAATGGTGTTATAAACTGCCATTGCTAGGGTCTAGTAACGACAGCCCTGGAGTTACGATTTAAAAATTTCAGTCACGTCCTTAGTTCACTGTGTTGTGCGGTATTCTTACGATACTTTTCTCAGTTCTTACATTCTTGTTGACAGTGCAGAGGTATGTGCATATGCTACAAATTTTGTTGATCCCATTGCTTTAACCTGGGACGATGTGGACAATGTGTACATTATGCACGGTGCGGCGCCTCCCCAATTTTGCGTTAAATCTGCGAGATTGGTTTGAAAACGCATTTTCGGCCGCATTATTGGACCTCGCGGAATTGCTGAGTGGCCATCGTGAAGACTTAAGCCCACTGAATTTGTCCTCTGTAGGTATTTGAAAGAAAATATTTATGCCAGAAGAACCGCGTGACTTGGATACTTTAGAAGCAGTCATCACGGAAGAGTGTGCAAGGGTACCAAACGATAAATCACAAAAGTCTGTCAGGCACGTTGTACTCCGCCTGCAACGGTGTGTTGCTAATGTTGATGACTAGGAGGAACTACGAAAGGCCGGGACCATAGGACATAACGGAACTGAAAGTAACTATTAACATGGTTAATGAGTGATTAATAATTAAAAATGGAGATATAATAGTGGATCACGCTGTGCATATTATCTTGTGTCTGTTATTGACATCCAGGATAGATCTCTTGCGTTAATCGGTGAATTGGTGCAAGTAATTATGATAATGGGCAATGGTCATTACATTATTAGTGTGTGAATACGTTGAGAATTTAGGTCTGGTGGGAAGTATGCTAGAGTAGTCAATGAAGTTGGAGTGATTACTCTTACCAGATGGCTTACTGGTTAGAAAATCCACATCGTAAGTAGTAGATCTGTGTTCGAAAAACGGTCTGGCGTAATTTTTCAACTTTCCCTATTGATTTAAATACTTACCCCCTCTCAGCCAGTGTCGGAAATATTTTGAGATGTGGTAGTATTCATCGAAACAAGAAAAATAAGCCGGATAAACATGGGTTCAGGAACGGATACCAAGGTAGACACGTGTTTATAGGAAGGGCACCACGACACTTGGTTGCGGTATTAGCAAAGTCGTTATATTGGCGCTCCATCAGATGTGTCGGCAGGGTATTATGATATCTTACTCACAGTACTCTACCTACTTTTAGGTAGTCTGCAGACAGATGTGTGGTTCGAGTCGTGTTGTAGGTTAAGTTAGTTTTGGTCGTGTATGTGTGCCTTATTGTACTGTGGTGTCAATCATAGGTACGAATCATGGTGTTTCACCTTATTCCAAACGCGGATTCACTTATGTGTTTAGCCGGCCGAAGTGGTCGTGCGGTTAAAGGCGCTGCAGTCTGGAACCGCAAGACCGCTACGGTCGCAGGTTCGAATCCTGCCTCGGGCATGGATGTTTGTGATGTCCTTAGGTTAGTTAGGTTTAACTAGTTCTAAGTTCTAGGGGACTAATGACCTCAGCAGTTGAGTCCCATAGTGCTCAGAGCCATTCGAACCATTTTTTGAACTTATGTGTTTACCGTTATTGGGCTGTTTGTTGGTACAAATGGTGTAGCACATTTTCATTATCTCTCTTCCACCAGTTTTTAGCAGCAGAAGCCTACTACTCGGCAAGTCAAATGGCGGACATCATACTTTGCTGTGGCGTAGCAAATGGACGTAGCCCTCTACACTGAAAAATATCCACAGCCCAGGGTGCCCTCTGATAAGCTGTTCGGAAGACTTTCACAGTGTCTGTGGGGCATAGGCACTCTTGCACCCCGAAAAACTGGCAGTGGATGGCCCCGCACAGTCCGCACTCCTGACATGGAGGATTCTGTGCTGCGTTCGGTGGAAGAAACACCTGGGACCAGCGTGCGACGATCAGCAGTAACAGAACGCGTGTCTCTCCCTCTCCCGGTGGCCACAGAATCATCATGACAGACAGCGGTTTTGCCAAAGGCTGATAAACAAGTGTGCTTCATTTCCACTGTTCACATCCAAGATTTTATTTACCGATGAGGCAGGGTTCAAAACGGATGGTGATGTGAATCCCAAGCGATTGAGCAAAGAGGTCATCGACACCGATTCTCAGTCAACGTATGGGCAGGTGAATCTGGAAATAGATTAATAAGGCAATAAGTGCTACCACAGAGGTTAACTGGGCGCATTATTTGGACTTTCTCATTAATGTATTGCCTAACTTGTTAGAGGCTGTGACATTGGAGCAACGAATACAAATGTGGCTCATGGATGGTGGTGCACCGATACATTTTCGTCACAATGTGTGCGAACATCTGACGCAGACACTTGAGGAACGGTCTTGGTCCTGGTCTTGGTCTGCCCCTTCGGCCCTTCCCCAGACATCAGTCCCTTAACTTTTGGTTATGTGGGCGCTGAAGGAATTGGTCTACGCTGCGCCTGTCAAGGACATGCGGACAATACAGAGTCGTGTCCTTAGTGCATACCAGCAGGTACAACTACAACCGGTTATACTTCAACGGCTGCCTCATTATTTATGCCAGAGTCAGAGGGCTGTATTTTAATGAATGATGGATACCATGTTGAACGCCACCTGTAAACATGTGTATATCGCAGAAATTATGTGTTTCCAGACGCAGGTTTACTGGACTCATCTGAGAAAGTAGGCATTTCTGGGCCCATGTTTACTGGACTTATTTTTCTTATTCTGATGAATACTACCACCTCTGAAAGTATTCGACACTTCTGTTTGAACATCCAGTGTAACTACTACGGACCAATACGGTCCCCAGTCGAATATGGGTAATTCTATTGTAAATATCATTCGTTATATCAAAGTGGTTCTTATACTTCCGAAAAAAATGTGTGTTTGGTATTATTGAAATTTATCACGTCTGTCAGGCGAAAATTTCTGTCTCTGACTCAAAAATAAGTTACTTTCATTGAAATAAACTCAATTACTCTTAAATTTTGGGAAAAAGAGCTATCAGTGTATTTTATACTGTAATTACTAAAGCTTAGAAATTGGTTACAAATCAACGTAAATGCATCGTGGTGCAATAAGACTTACGTTCATAATGAGTGTGAATTCCTAAGGGATCAAATTGCTGAGGTCATCGGTCCCTAGACTTACACAATACTTAAACTAACTTATACTAAGAACAACACAAACACGCATGCCCAATGGGGGACTTCAACCTCCGGCGGGAGGCACCGCGCAATCCGTGCCTCAAACCACGAGACCACTCCGTGTTGCAACACTTATGTGTACAGGTTTGCACATCCTAATCTAAAATAATTAAAACACCTTTTGCCGAATACCACTAGAAACCCTATGGCACTCGGAATTATGATTAAACACCGGAATATTGCTTGCCAAGCGACAACAAGTTGTATTAGTAAACTAAGAGAGACAAAAACTCGTTAAAGGAGTACAAACAAATCTGTGCCAAAATAATTGTTAATAAAGAAACAAATTAGAGTTATCATAATAATACTGACTGATTTCTGATTTTAAGAGTGAATGCAGGTATTTGCTGAGCCAGTTTAATGACCAAGATGATGAGTCTTTAATTACTATAGCATGCAAATTTAGTGGCTCAATTAGATTATGAACTGCCTGACAAAAGAAGTGAGGCACCCCGTCTATATCGTCAGATTTCACCGTAAATATATACACACCATCGATGGGTCTGTACACAGAGTTTCCATTCTCTGTGAAAGGAAAAAAGTTCACGAGAGTGTGTTAGTGTTATTGGTGTTTTGTCACGAGCCTTGTGAGAGAGTACAAGGGGCGTGAAGAGCGTCGGACGTTGAGTGAACACTGCAAAGGACACGGAGATGTCACGTACGCATGTGAGACAGCGTTATCAGCCATTGATTGAGTTTTTGTCGGTATCCATTTCGATGGCTGGACGAATCCTGCAATATTCGACATTATAACAGCACGTCTCACACCCAGTGTTGAACGCTACACGGCTCCGACCTACTTCTTGTTAAACAACAATGGAGGAGCACTGGAGCAGGTCTATTGCACATTTTGTTCTGTTTCCAATTAACACTGTAACACTGGAGGGAAACTTATTTCGATACAGTAAGTCCACTCTGTAATATTCCTAAGTGGAATCCACCTTGAATGAAGGGATCAATGTCCCTAATCAGTCGAGCTTCAAACAGCCCACACTGTTCCTTGGACATACATGGCTCTTCACCTGCCCCTACCATTGGGTTTTAAGCAAATTGCAGCGCCTTTAGAAACTATGCACGAGATATCCACATTCTCCCGCTTGCTATGAGCAAACTATTAGTCTTACAGAAAAATTAACAGGTGCTGCATTTAGGAAATTTAATGTTGTTAAATATAGTACGAGTATGTGGGTACGTTATCGTTGGAGGCCACAGTTTTCGAATTATAAAGGAAAAACTCGTTTGAAGGTCACTTTCGTACTTTTTTTTATTAATTCGAAAACAACAGCCTCTAGGGAAAGCGTATCAAGTACAAATTTCAACCAATTACATTTTCTAAAACTAGATCATTTTCCTGTCGAACTAACAGTTGGCGTGTAGCAAGCGAGGTAAATGAAGATCTTACCAGTGGTATTTGAAAGCACTGCGGTCTGAAAAAGAACTATCAGTATGGGCACTAGAATCACCCTATATATCAAATGCCTCTGAGCACTATGGGACTTAACATCTGAGGTCATCAGTTCCCTAGAACTCAGTACTACTTAAACCTAACTAACCTAAGGACATCACACACATCCATACCCCAGGCAGGATTCGACCCTGTGACCGTAGCAGTCACACGGTGCCAGACTGAAGCGCCCTGTATATCAAATCCCTATTGAATTACAGTTCTAAGTTCTGTCAGATCCTAATTTATACTCATACCTACATATTTTGACTTTTGATACACAGCCTGAATAAAGATTCATGACATTTTACTACGTTCACATGAAGAATATTATTCAGATACAGCACAAGAATATGAAAGATTTAGAGATATAGAAAGGACCGCGCCAAGCAAAGGGCTGTCGTATACAGATCAGTCTTCACGTCGCTGACAGCTTTACATCTTTTTATGGTTTCATCTGAATTGATTCTCCAGTCATTTGTTACTGGGTGAAGCTCTGTGGAATTTGACGAGGTTCGTCAATTTGTATCGAATCTATACCAACAATGATTTTCTTTGATAATTTTCTTTGTGACTGAAACAGAGTGGCTAACGTAACACTCGTCCAAAATTTTGACTCTGGTCACCGGTCTCACATTTGTAGAACAGTTGTTGAATATGTTGATGAGGATTCTTTGTCCTCAAATACATGGACGGGCTGCCCATCTGACGAAATTAAAGACCGAAGAGCTAAATGTCCTGGAACCTGTTCATTCAGATATCATCGTCAGGATTGAGCACTTGAAGTTTTGTCTGAAAGGATGCACATCAATACAACGGAAAACTGCTTAGGGTGACGTTCTAACATGACGACCCTTTAATTTCCAGTCGCATAGGAAACTGCCGTTAAGATTTCTGTAGATTATCACTTGAGCTACGATGTCTGACTCTCGGACACATTTCGGAGACTTTTCTAAAGATACCTTTGGTGAAAGATCATGTCATGAAATGCTGAAATCACTTTTTCGGAACGGATTTTCTTTGATAACCCAGTATCGACACAACATATATCAATAAAAATACTTTCCAATTAGAAAGACACTCTGTATTTGTAGATGAAACAGTCTCTACGTCACTTGTTAAAAGCTATGTAAGAGCAATAATTAAATGGTGATAAACACAGTACAAAAATTTGTCATCAGTCTAGAAACGTATCTTACAACAATCGTAAAAATTATGGGCAGTTGTACCTTCATACATCACACTACCTTTCTTCTGCCGTTCCATATCGAATATGGTGAGTCATAAATCGCGACAAAAGTGTTTTTTTCTCTCATAGTGATATAAAAACTTAATAATGAACATAGCGTTACTTTTGTCGTTATTTTCACCTTTTTTACTTCTACATCTCTCATTAAATTCAGTAAGAGCGTTCTCTCATTTGTTCCAGAGGGAAAGCAAAGCACACTGCTTTTTACCTCCGTTATTTACTTCTGCTTATTCTGCTATGTTTTTAGTCGTCTTGATGGAAACTTGAGACTTCAAAAAGAGCTGTCTACTGTTTCCTCTTCAGAATGTTGATTTCTCATTCCCCCAAACGAGACGCTGTAAAAACATCTGCTCAAGTTAGATCAAAGTCAACAAATCATTACGGTTTCTAGATATATTATGGATGCCTTGGAAAGCACACAGAAAGAATTGTTATCCATGAAACTTTGCGGTACTTATATTTCGAAGAACGAGGCATTACTACGAAACACAAAGTAACATCAGAAAGACACAACTTACAGTTATTAGTACATTTATTCCATTATTTTCTAAATGTGCAAATGACTGCTACCACACAGATTTAAATCTAGGATGGTACAGCGAACTGTGCCTTATAAAGAGTATTTACAGTTTCATCTTTCCAATGAAGTGCGTTTAACAATGGGTAGCGATGCAATTTACTTGAATGTCTGTAAAGGTGGAAAATAAAAGTTAAATGTAAAAGGAGTACAAAGACACACGATTCTAAAGAAGCTCCCACACAACAAAATAAATCCTTTGCCGAATCTTAAAAGTAAGAAACAAATACACCCAAAAAGTAACATAATCTGGCCTTATTAGGTGCTACCTTCGTATTCCAAGGGGTATTTTTGTTCTGTCGTTACCATTACAACAACATGTGTGTTTTTTCTCACCGGAATCTTTTCGACTTATTGAAGTAAAAGATCATCAGTGGCTGTAATTAAAGATATTTACAAGCTGACTTGGTTTTAAGATTGAAAAACAGTTCGTTGACAATCTTATGGTTTTTACTTAGGGTAGTTTAGGGCTTGACTTTGTTCCTACAACAGGAATTACCGTCGTTAGCAAATCTTTGATTTCTTTCTTCATTGGACACTGGTACTAGTAGTCCAAATTTTCGATGCTTTTTTCTATTTTCACCACACCCTTTTTCAGACATCACTGTTTACTGTATATTTGTATACAAACAAGCAATAAACAATGGTGTAAGAAGAAGTTTGTCTGTAAAATGGAAAAAAATGCATAGTCTCTTAAAGCAGCAAAAAATTAGACAACTAGAAACTGTGAAGCAACTACGGGGAATGTGACCACGAAAATGAAGAACTGCTTATTTGCTGTTGTGTTGTAGGTGGGTAAGATGGAAAGGCTTCAGTGGTACCGTCACGGGGTTGGTTTCCATGAAATTCAGATTTGTTACGTTCTTGCTTGTTAAGAAGTAACTAAAAACGAGGGTTAGCTTGATCTACCGAAGAGATTTTATTGCCTGGGTGTAAAGTAGCCCAGTTACGTGAGTGTGTCAAAAAATAAATGAAATATTATCCGATCTTATCATGTTCATAATAATAAATGTTCTGTCGAATCTTTTATTTTTTACAATTAAGAAACAATCATTTGATTTCGAAACTCTCTTGTGGATGAACAGCGTATAGGATGTCCCAGTAATGATACTATGGATGAAAACATCAACAAAGTGGGAAACTTGTCTAGTGGTTACTTACTCAGTTAACTATGTAGGAAAATCAGCTAAAAGTGTACCATGAATTTTAGATGGAGAATGAATTATGAAGAAGAACAGAAAGTATGGGTTCCGTTTTTGTAGATTTCAGATAGAAAAATAAAGACGATTAAAATTCCTGAGCGACATTTCTTTTAACGGGACGTGACTTGACTTTAAATGTCGAATCACTACGAATCAGAAGTAAAATCAGTTTGTGAACTCACCAAACAGGGCTTGATCGATTTCAGTTATATGAAATATGACGATCAGTCTTCTTTCTGGATGCACAAGGAGGTCATTATAACTATTACCTCGTAAAAGGTAACTCTTCACTACTCCCCAAGTCTTCTGTAGCAACTGGATGGTAAAAGCGATCTAAGAAATTTCTGAATCTCGAGGAGATTTCCAAGTCAAGATAATAGGCCTACCCACGAATGTGTCCAGGTAATTGGTGAACTGAAGATACTATTTTTGTATTGAAGAACATTCAAACCGTTCTTTATATTTGGCGCTCTGGCCACCAGCTATCTTTACAAGCATATGATGCAGACATTCCACAGGTGCACTTCATTTTTAACGTCAAGCGTTGTAATTCTAGCCAAAACCGGAAGTTTTCTCTGTACTTTGCTGCTACGGTCTATGTCGCCTTCGTACTGCTTAACGTTACTGAAACGAAGAAAACAAGGAAAGTACATTTATCACGAGTGAAGAATTTACATGTTGGCCTATCGATTGGCAAAAGAATCCGTATTAATCCCTTAGGGGGATCTGCGGAGTGATACTGCCAAGAAGGTAGGAATGACGAGAAGGTAACCGAAAAACCAACTACAGGGTAACATTGTACGAGGCGAAGCGTTGAATCTCAGAGGTTTGAATACGGCAGACAACAGAAATTCTGAAAAGGAGAGGGCAAAGGCTGTCTGCATACAGTTGGAGTCAACGAAGATACACATCACGAAGATACAGATTTCTAATCAGATGAACATATAAACATCAAAACAAGTTTTCCATCACCCCAGTTCCCAGAACTCATGAAGACAGCCGTTGACAGTGGATATTGTATGACAGACACAGACCATTTGACTATTCAGAGATGTCACTAAACCTGCCAAAAGATGTAAACAACCATGCATGATGCATGAACAGCGCCTATAAGACGGTGGCGTGAGGGGGGGGGGGGGGGGGGGGACAGCCGATCAGTTGCAGTCGTTCCACCAGGAAGAAGATACACGACGCGTGTTGTCTGTAGTTCAACCACGTCTGCACGGTCAATACCGCAGTTCGATCGCGTCCTCTCGGAGTGAACCAAAGCGATGTTGTTCGGACATGGAGGAGATACAAAGAGACAGGAACTGTCGATGACATGCCTCGCTCAGGCCGCCCAAGGGCTACTACTGCAGTGGATGACCCCTACCTACGGATTATGGCTCGGAGGAACCCTGACAGCAACGCCACCATGTTGAACAACGCTTTTCGTTCAGCCATAGTCGGTCGTGTTACGACTCAAACGGTGCGCTGTAGGCTGAATGATGGGCAAATTCACTCCCGACGTCCATGGCGAGGTCCATCTTTGCAATCACGGCACCATACAGTGCCGTACAAATGGGACCCAACAACATACCGAATGGACCGCTCCGTATTGGCATCACGTTCTCTTCTCCGATGAGTGTCACATATGCCTCCAAGCAGACAATCGTCGGAGACTTTTTGGATGCAACCTGTCCAGGCTGAACTCCTTAGACACACTGTCCAGCGAGTGCAGGTGGAGGTTCCCTGCTGTTTTGGAGTGGCATTATGTGGGGCAGACGTGCACCGTTGGTGGTCATGAAAGGCGCCTTAACGGCTGTAGGATGCGTGAATGCCATCCTCCGGCCTATAGTGCAACCATATCGGCAGCATATTGGCGAGGCATTCGTCTTCAAGGACCACAATTCCTGTCCCCCGTCGTGCTCATCTTCAGGACTTCCTTCTGTCGACTAGAGTGGCAGGATGTTCTCCAGACGTGAACCCTATCGAACGTGCCTGGGATACGTTGAAATGGGTTGTTTAAGGACGTCGTCACTCACGAAGCACTCTGAGGGGCCAATCCCGAATCGCCTTTGTGGAATGGCAAAATCTTGACCAACAGTGCCTTGATGAACTTGTGGATAGTATGCCACGACGAATACAGGCACGCATCAATGCAAGAGGACGTGCTGCTGGGTATTATAGGTACCGGCCTGTACAGCAATCTTGACCACCACTTCTGAAGGTCTCGTTCTATGTTGGTACAACATGCAATGTGTGGTTTTCATAACCAGTAAAAAGGGCGGAAATGATGTTTACGTAGATCTCTGTTCCAATTTTTTGTACAGGTGCCGGAACTCTCGGAACCGAGGTGATGCAAAACTTTTCTTGATGTGAGTAGTGTCAACAGGAGAAAGAAGTGGTTTTATAGAAATAATATTCATCAGCCTGACTTCTCTGTAGTTCAGAATTAAGTTCCTGGCAGTGGGTTCACAGAACTACACTCAAGTTATATTTATATCTTTCCATTCTAGAAATGCACGCAGGGAAACCGAGCACTTCAATATTTCCGTATGACTTTTGATTTCGCTCATTTTATAACCACCAGCAATTCTCCCCATGTAAATGGGCGTCAACAAAACATTTCCGCAGTCGGAGGAGAAAATTGGTGATTGAAATTTCGTATAAATATCCTGCCGCAATGAAAAACGCCTTTGTTTTAGTGACTGCATCCGTCCACTCCCACACACCAACTTGCCTATCGTATCTGTGACAATCTCTTCCTTATTTCGTGACAGCAGAAGATGGCATACCCTTATTTAAACAGTTGCGGTGTCCTCTGTGACTCCTGTCTAATGCAGATCCCGCACCGCGCAGCAGTACTAGTGAAGAGGATGGACAAGCGTTGTATAGACAGTCTCTTTAGTTGACCTGTTGCATCTTCTAAGTGTTCTGTCGATAAATCTCAGCCTTTGGTTTGGTTTTCCCACAATGTTACCTATGCCAAGAAGCCGAAAAATTGTGGTAGTATATAAAATCGCTACACGTGTCTTAGGCTTCTATCCAATCACTCGTTGACTACTTCGGGGTGGCAACAGAAGACAATACAAGAAAGCTGAAGTCGTAAATTTCATATATAAGTAATCATTCACGCAGGAAGATCGTAGAAACATACCGTCGTTTGGCTGTCGTCCTGAATCCCGCAATGAGTGTTTTGAAATAGGCATCCCTGGTAAAGTTGAACACAAGTCACCAGGTCCAGATGGAATCCCAGTTCGGTTTTGCATAGAGTACTGTGCGGCCCTTGCCCGTTACTTAGCTTGTTTTTATCGCGAATCTCTCTTCAAGCGCTAATTCCCTAGCCACTGTATGAAAGCACAGGTGATTCCTATATATAAGAAAGGTAAAAGAAAGAACCCGCACAATTACAAACCAATATCGTTAACATTGGCCTGCTATATAATTCTAGAACACATATTGAGTCTGAATACTAGAAATTTCCTTGATACAGAAAATCTCTCTCCACTAATCTGCACGGATTTAGAAAGTATCGCTCGTGCGGAACTCAACTTTCTCATTTCTCACGCGATAACTTAAAAAAACTATGGATGGAGTGCAACAGGCAGACTCGATCTTCCTGGGTTCCGAAAGCTGCTTGACAGGGTGCCCCGCTGAAAACTGTTGAAGTTACTGCTCACGGCTTAAGTTGACATACATGTGAGGGACTCGAAGAATTTCTTAGCACTAGAAGCCAGTATGTTGCCCTCAACGGAGAGTGATCATTGTTGTGGACTGACAAGACAGCCAGTCCACAGTGACGGGTAACCGAAAGGCACGCGCTTAAACTCACGCAGGCTGGCGTGAGGTCTGAAACTGGATACGTAATGAATGCTATAAAGAAAAGTACGTAGCTGCTGGATTACTTAACTTTAATCCACAATTGGTGAACATTGGTCTTGTTACTGTACATGCTTCATTAGATACATAGCAAAGGATAAATGGCGCCTTGCTAGGTCGTAGCAATTGACTTAGCTGAAGGCTATGCTAACTATCGTCTCGGCAATTGAGAGCGTAATTCTCAGTGAACCTTTCCAAGCAACGTCGGCTGTACAACTGGGGCGAGTGCTAGTAAGTCTCTCTAGACCTGCCGTGTGGTGGCGCTCGGTCTGCAGTTACTGACAGTGGCGACATGCGGGTCCGACGTATACTAGCGGACCGCGGCCGATTTAAAAGGCACCACAATCATGAGAGGCAAGGGTATCATCATAAGTGCGCAAAGAATGTTGGTAGGAACGCCCTTATTCTCTCTCGACATAAAAGATCTGATACTCAGGTTGACCTTCAGTTTACGGGTGTTCGCATATAACAATGTGATGTACGGAAGATGTCTTCGTTGAGTGACAGAAGGAGGATATAAGGTGCCTCAGACAATATTTCTAGTTGGTGTGATGAACGGCAGCTTTCTCTAAGTGTTGAAAATCATAAGTTTATACGGATGAGTAGGGAAAACAATCCCATAACGTTCAAACACTGCATTAGTAGTGTACTGCTCTGTCAATTCACACTGATTATATATCTAGGCGCAAAGTTGCAAAACAATATGAAATGCAATGAGCAAGTCAGATCGGTAGCAGGAAAGGCGAATGCCCGGTTTCGTGTTATTGCGAGAACTTAGGGAGAGTATAAAGGAAACGGTATGCAGAACGCTAGTGCGACCCATTCTTGAATACTATTAGTGATTTGCGATCCCCAGCAGGTCAGTTTGAAGGAAGACATCGATGCAGTTGAGAGGAGTGCTGCTTGATTTGCTACTGGTAGGTTCGATTGGCATCCAAGTATTACAGGGACGTTTTGTGAAATTATAACGGGAATCTTTTAAGGTGAGACGACGCTCTTTTCGGTGGAGTTACTGAGAAAATTTAGAGAATCGGCATTTGATACCGACTGCAGATCGGATTATAAAAATGGTTCAAATGGCTCTGAGCACTATGGGACTCAACTGCTGAGGTCATTAGTCCCCTAGAACTTAGAACTAGTTAAACCTAACTAACCTAAGGACATCACAAACATCCATGCCCGAGGCAGGATTCGAACCTGCGACCGTAGCGGTCTTGCGGTTCCAGACTGCAGCGCCTTTAACCGCACGGCCACTTCGGCCGGCGATCGGATTATACTACATCTGGTGTAAGAACCGTGAAGATAAAATGGGAGGGCTTAGGTTTCGTAGGAGACTTATAAACAGTCGTTTTCCCCTTGCTGTATTTTGGAGTGTAACAGGAAAGGAAGTAATTTTTAGTGGTGATTGATACGCTCCGCCATGCACCGTTTGGTGGCTTGGGGAGAAAGTATGTGGATGTAGGTGAGATAAATGCGGCAGATTCCTCTCAGTGCTAATGTGGATTATGAACCCCAGTGGTGTAAGTAGAATATAGCGTGTGTATGTGTAATTGACAAATGTTGTCTACTCCATGGGTTCAAAATGGCTCTGAGCACTAGGCGACTTAACTTCTGAGGTCATCAGTCGCCTAGAACTTAGAACTAATTAAACCTAACTAACCTGAGGACATCACACACATCCATGCCCGAGGCAGGATTCAAACCTGCGATCGTGGCGGTCGCTCGGCTCCAGACTGTAGCGCCTAGAACCGCACGGCCACTTACGCCATGGGATCCTCACGCGTACAAGTGATTAAAATGACCCTGCCTGTGGCAGCCTGCATCTAGGAAATTTCATGGAATGAAGTACCATATTTAGGTTTTACTTCAGTTTAGCGTATCAAAGCAATCATTCCTATCGGGATGCTAGTGGAATGAATCACGACTTGATACTGTAAATTATTTATTCTAAAAATATTAGGATGCAAAAATTGTACAAATATGAAGTACGCAAGGTCGAATTCTACCCTGTACGTAATATCGAGATTGGCAGAATGTATGTTTTACTTTCTTTGGAGCGCGCCTCTCGTTGTTACATGGTCACCAAGCTGACTGGTACTAGCTACGGAGAGAAACAGAAGACCTGCCCCCTGACTGGCACTTTTAAAAAATACTCAGTCGACAAGCAAATGAGACTCAACACTATTACCGTGTGTTTTTCCCAATCCACCAAACCGAAGTGCACATATCACCTGTTGAAGTACAGACAGCAGTTACATTGCATTGTTGATCTGCTCGTTGGTGCGTTGCTCGCTTTGACGTTGTTGTAGTTGACGTGCTGCAATTCTCTCCCTATACAGTGGACGCAATATGCAGTCCACACTTTCCTAGTGCTTACCTCAGTACAAGACTGAAATCCAGTCAAATTTCTCTTTGCTCACGATCCAGGAACAGAAATTCGACTGAAGCATTCTCCCACAAAGAAGCGCTTCCATATGTGTGAGACTCAAAAAAGAGCTAAACAATCAACAATCGAATTAACAGACTAACAACTCTGCTCGCAGAGAAAAGACTTCACGCACTCCTTGTGTCTCAAGCAACACTTCTCAAAATCTAACCAACAAAATCTCCACTGTGGTTCTCGTTACTGATGTCTCTACGTCAACCATGGAGGAAAGTGTCGTTGATCGATCCCCACAGCGAAGTCCCTCTCCACGCTATACCTACTCCCTCCTGGACACGCAGCATGTACGCTTGCGCTCAGGCTACAAATGACAGCGACCGTTAAAAAACATTACCGTCTACTACATTGCTCAGGAAACTGGCAGCCAGTCACCTGGAGATCACACTACTTTCAGAAAATTTTCTGGAAGTTTCTTTTTCCCCACCAACATCCCTAGCCCCTCCAATCAAATACGTGTGTCTGTAACTCAGTGGGAAGCGTGCCGCAGCTCTTCCTGTGAGAAGCGTCGTCGGAGGTCAGTTCGCAACTGTTGTTTGTGACTCCACATATTCCTTTGCACTAACAGGATGTCTTTTCGCCTTGTTCTGGCCCCAGCGCTCTTTCTCCACGAACGTCATTGTGAAAATTTTCTCAGGCAGATCCACTCTGTCGTGAAGAAGTACGAAAAGCAAAGTTTTCCAGTTACCGATCATTTAACTGTAGAACGGGTTTCATTGATTAATGTACAGAAGATATTTTTAGTGGCGCTATTCTAAATTAAATGGTGCGCAACTAGGGTAACATTTGTTTGTAAGTTTGCGATAATACCGAAGGAAACCAAACGAAATCTTACAGTTAGACACAAATATATCGACACAGAGAATGTTAATACAGACTAAATAGGCTAAACATTTTAATTTTGTAGGATATAGCTTCCCCTACTACGAGGGGCTTTCCGTAAGTCAGGCAACACATTTTATACCTGCCAATTTCAGTCGAAAAATGCGAATTTTGTTGTAGAACAACGTGGAATATTCCCACTTCAGCCCCTATAGTTTCATGATGTTCCGATAGGGGGTAGCGCTACACGTCACCTTTAAAATGGCGTCCGTAGCGAAGAGGCGTTCCAGGCAGAGGGCTGTCATTGGGGGTCTTTTGGCGGAAAACAAGAGCAATCTTGATTTTTTAGGCGCTTGCGGAATGTCTACGGTGACAAGACAGTGAATAAAAGTACGGTGAGTCATTGGACGAGGCTCCTGCATCACAGCTACAAAGTCGCGCAAACCTACTGAGTCTCGCGCATACTGGCCAGCCTCACACAACTGTGACTCCTGCTATGTTGGAGGGTGCGGACACTCTCAATCGAGGTGATCGACGGATCACAATAAAAAATCTCGCTACACAAATGGACGTCTCTGTTGTTACTGCCGACACACTCGTTCACCACTTGAGGTAATTAAAAGCGGTTTCTGGGTTCCTCGGCACCTAACAGAAGAGTGCAAAGAATCTTGGCCCAACGAAGGATGCATTACATGGGAAGCAGTACTTGGACGATGGGGAGGCTACTAATGGATTAAGACGTTGGCTCTGGCGTCGACCTGTACAGTGCTATCATGCGGACATACAGGCCCGTTCAGTAAGATAACATAAGGCCATCGCATTGAACGGAGATTATGTTGAAAATCAGTGTTCTGTAGCAAAAAGAGTGGGGAATAATATGGTGTGCTGGAATCCTGAACAATACCAGCCTGCGTTCAGAAAAAAAGTGGTGCATTATTTTCTTAAGTCACTCGCAGATGCATTACCTTAAAGGGTGTACCAAAAAACTGAATACCATACAAAAATGTGTAAGTATGACTTCAAAGAATTAGAAATCGACTCATAATTTCGCTAGATCTCTTGTGCAACGTCTTACACTTTAGTAAAGTACACTCTCTACGAAAATATTATCTTAACTTATTAAAACTATATAATTATAAAAACATGTCCGAATTATGATTTAAGAACTAAGGAGACCTCGGAAGAAGAAGTCTAATATTTGCAGTAGGAGAATAACTGTGTCAATAAAAGCACCTGAGAAATAATCACAAAAATTTTGTCATAGTGAATGCAATGAATACAGTTATTTTCCAAATTTATGGGAACGAGCAAGCAACATGAAGAGTTTTCGGACTTTAGGTTTTCTTCTGTTTGAGTCACCTACAAGAAATCTGAAGCATAAAAAATGATGGCAAGATATTTATTAACGACGGTCAGAACATTTGCGGAATTAAGCGAAACAGTCGTTGGTAAACGAGAAGTGGGTAAAGTAGTGGCGACAAAGGTAGCGAAATTTTGACTTCGGTCTTTCACAAGGACAGAAAATATCCTCTTGAAACTGAACAGGAAAATCTGACGTGTTCTGAAGTTGCTGTGGAGAAAAGGAAAAGCATGAGAAATAATATTGCCATTGTGCAGAAGGCAGCAAAAGGAAGACGATTAAGCAAGCAAGTAGTGGTAAGTTAATTGTTTGGTTATTACTAATTGCGAGTAGTTTAATACCTGATGACACTGAGATTTTTGCTGCACACCAATTAACTTTTGAGAAATTATTATCTAGTTGAAGATTGCTGCAAAAAAAAAAAAAAAAAAAAAAAAAAAAAAAAAAAAAAAAAAAACCAGATACTGCAATTAATTTTCAGTCGGCAAGCATCAGAGACATGTACTTCTATAATGAATCTTGAAGAAATTTGAAAAAGGGTATTCTTACTTAAGTAGACAAATTAAAAGTAACATGAATGTTGTTACTGTGAATCTTGTATCAAAAATATAAAACATGTCTGATGAAAAGGATGCATATCGCATAAAATTACTGCTAAAAGAATAATTTTCACCGTCAGTTCCGGAATTTTCTACTGTTGTCGGTATGAAGCTATTCGCCAATTTAGTGATAGGGTCCAGATTCTTGAAATTTCCGGTGAAAATGAAGTCAAATACCTGGTAGTAATATAATAGTATCAATCCTCTGATTAACTCTGTCGCATATTGTCGCAAATCTCCTTACACGACAACACTGACTGCTTCGTGACATATGCCGACTGTCAAAGTAGGAAAGAAGGCGTCACACACGGCTTCGTTTCGGCAGACAACGTCCGAAGTGCTGTGACCACGAAGAACGGGAGCAGAAAAATGTGGTATCCTCGTAATGGCGGACCATTTCCTTGACTGATGTCGGCAGTCTGTTAAGTTTCTTGTTCTCCAGGCTCTGTCTTCGCACGTTATCGCCGACGGCAGTCACCGTGTTTTCGTTCACCCGGTGAACACTTTGCGAAATGGAGCGTCTGCACAGGGAACATGATCGTGATGCGACAGCCATCGAACAGGAAGAACAGCTGTAGCTTAGCGTCAACTGAGACACTACCACAAAACAAAAAAGTTAAATCGGTGATTTAAAAGAATACGTTTTTCATGTCTCTAAAGACAAAAATGTCGAAATTCAAATTGAAGTGATGTTTTAGGTATTGGCTGATATGTGTTTCCTTTTTCTAATATTTTATCACTAATTTCCCCCTCAGTTTACATAATTCAATAGTACTTTTGCACTGACGTATATTCTCAATTCTTAACGTAAGGGAAAAGGGATTAAATCAGTGTCTCTATCGGACTCGTTGTCGCAAGTACATGGACGTCAATGAACACACGTGATGGAAGCAAGGTACTATTCAGTAATTGTGGCTATATAATTTTCTTCTAGTTGCAGTTAATGGTAATACATCACGCCGAATAGATTACAGAACTGTTGTCTGCGTTTAGTTAAAATTTTTAACTCATTTTCTGTAGGAACAGAGGCTATTCCAGCTGGTTGCGTTCCTTCCTTCGTCTATTACTTTAACTCTTCCAGGAACAATTGAAATCGGAGACCTTAACTAGAACCACATGTAACTTCCAGTCACTCTGATCCAGCTGAGACATCTGGCCATCTCTCATGGCACTAACTACCACGTTAGTCAGTACCTGAAATATAAACCAAGCATTAGCTAGTTAAAAAATATCCCCCAGTACCATGTACATCAAAATAAAGTGAATTTCACGATAAACTAAGGACTGTTGAGTTCAAGACTATATACTGACCAATTCCGATGTAAAAGATCACCACCATGCATTCAGTATAGCGATGGGTATAATACATCATACGTATTTCATCATTTGACTATGAACGTAACGATGCATGATGAATATGCGCAGAAAAGGGCCACGACAGAGCTGCAACAAACGTGAAACTGTCCTAGCGCCTCTACAGCGCGATTTTTAGTGTGGTAACAATATGAAAGGTAAAATTATAAACATCAATTTTGGTGTGACACAAAATACAATGTGAATCACCAAGAAATGTAACCGACAGTTTTCATACGGGCATTAACGGGCTGGGTTAATACGACACATTTGTACAGTGTTATGCATCGTTAAGGGTAAAATAAATTTATGTAATTGAGCAGTCATAGTTTACTGTCCATCTTTCTGCACAGTGAGGAAATTAACAAATGATTTCTTTTCACTAGGTCGAGGCCAAAACGATATTGTGTGTTGTGTATAGAGCTAGTAGCTATCGACACTTAGGCCATGACTAATATGGTGTAGGAAAACACCTGCTATTCAAAACAGCTTCCAGTCGTACCGGAAAGGTTAGATACAATTATTGTATGTTTTTCAGGGGAATCTTATACCATTCTTCCGGAAAGATAATTGGAAGTTCAAGAAACAATAATGGACGAGGACAGCGATCAAGCATCCTTGTCTCAATAATACTGAGATGGGTGACTGTGGTGGCTAGGGAAAATACGACAATCCATCTTCGAGCTCACATACACAATTGTGGACAATGTGAGTGGTGTGAACTGGGGCGCTGTCGTCGTGAACACAGCATCACCATTGGCGACAAATATTGGAACATGCGATCAGCCAAAATGTTCACCTAATATTTGTCAGTGAGGTAGCCTTGCATAGTAATGACGCGCCCATGGAATATCCTGATATGGCTACAAAAACCGTCCCCGAACCCCCGTTATGTTTCATTTTCGGCAGCAAGCATTCTAGATCGTAGGGTTGGGATGCCGTACGTCACACGACATTTCGGCCAGAATTTGGAAACAGTGTGAAACGAGACTCATCCGACCAGACCAAATTCACTTCTTCCATAGTCGTGGTTTCATGGCTTCGGTGCTACGTTTTCCTGTTATGAGAACTGAGCGTTTAGAGTTCCATCTCGCCCTGTAGTTTCAAGGCTATGGAGCTCCATTTCCCGTTGCTTTGGCGCTGGCACGATTCGCGAGTGGGACATTCAGTTCAAATGGCTCTGAGCACTATGGGACTTAACTTCTGAGGCCATCAGTCCCCTAGAACTTAGAACCACTTAAACCTAACTAACCTATGGACATCACACACATCCATGCCCGAGACAAGATTCGAACCTGCGACCGTAGCGTCGCGCGGTTCCAGACTGTAGCGCCTAGAACCGCTCGGCCAACCCGGCCGGCGGAACATTCACTTCTCCAGTGACTTTTGTAGCTGTAGTATACTTAAAGTGCTCTTCCAAAAATGGTTCAAATGGCTCTGAGAGCTATTGGACTTAACATCTGAGGTCATCAGTCCCCTAGAACTTAGAACTACTTAAACCTAACTAACCTAAGGACATCACACACATGCATACCCGAGGCAGGATTCGAACCTGCGACCGTAGCGGTCGAGCGGTTCCAGACTGAAGCGCCTAGAACCGCTCGGTAACATCGGCCGGCAATACACTTCAATAACCGTCTGCAGCGATCACTCAGAACACAATTGCGTCTGCATTGTGACTTAGCAGATGATGTTATTTCGATTTTCTTGTATACGGTATGAATAATTGATATGGAGTCTCTTGAAACACCAAAGACTTCGATTATCTTGGTTACGAAACCACCAACAATTTCCCCATGTTCCAAATCACTTCGGTCTGAAATAATGAACTCACAACTACACAGAGCACTGTTCTGGGCACTGAGGGCCTCTGAGGGCGTTGCACAAGTGCTGTTCGTGGCCCATACAGCAGTTCCAGCGGCAGACTTCACTAGAACTTCCATTTATGTTGAGGCATGCATGTTCCACGGAGGCCGGGAGGAGTGGCCGAGCGGTTCTAGGCGCGACTGCTACGGTCGTAGGTTCGAATCCTGCCTTGGGCATGGATGTGTGCGATGTCCTTAGGTTAGTTAGGTTTGAGTACTTCTAAGTCCTAGGGGACTGATGACCTCAGAAGTTAAGTCCCATAGTTCTCACAGCCATCTGAACCTTTTTTTTTTTTTTTTTGTCCCACGGAGAGTTGTCTTACGGTTTCCCTAAGTGGTAGAGGATGCATCTCATGTACAGTGCACATAAAAGTCTCACTTTTTTAAAATTCCGTGATTCTCTTCCTTTACAACGCATAAGTTAGAAATTGGACTCAAAGTACCAACAACCTTCCTCTGTAATCGTTTAAAAGGGTGGCGCCCTGCGACGTCCCCAGCGGATTCGGCGACGCTTGAAAAAATTTGTTGCCCATACACGCTAAAGAAAGGCAACAATTCAGAAATTCATATGAGCTGTAAGGTTAATGATGTCACTTTGTCACAAAATTTCGCTAGACGTCTGCCCAATGCCATCGCGGTTTTGTCACGCCATGGGAAGGTAACCACATCCCTCCCTTACCTACATTTTACCCCCTTTCTTGACACCTCTGCGGAAGAAGTCAGAACCGCGACAACCTCGGTTTCCGTTCAGGTGGCCGGGCGAAGCTTTCAGAGGCAACACCGCAAGAAGTTATCAGGAGGTGGACTAAAGGGCCTCAATGAAATAACCCTCTCGGTCGCTGTCGGAAACGTCAGTTCACCCTGCGATGAACAAAGGGGACAATGTTATTGACAACATTCGACAGTGATGACATCCCATGGCCCCCTTCCCCCCCCCCCCCCCCCCATCCTGCCTGACTAACAACATTGTAACCTCCCCACAAAAATATTTAAATGAACCATGAGCCAAGTGTAACCTCCCCACATAATTATAAAAAAATGAATTTAAAATATTAATAATTGAATGTAACCTCTGAACAAAATTGGCTCCCATTTATTATTTCCGTGCGGAAATGTACCCACAAAATGTTAAGTTCGAGACAGAAAAATTCCTAAACCCAAAATTATTAAAAATATTCAATAACCTGGTAAATTTTATGACGACAGCCCTGTATTCTGAATAAAAAAAAGCAAAAAATTCTTACCTCAGTAAAAACTGCGAATATATCTGCTCTTACATAAAAAATTTTCGGCACAGCTCCGTGCAATGCTGGCCTATGCTTTGTGACTCGTGAAAGGAATTAATTATTCATTGCATAAAATCTTTAAATTGAAATGAATGTTTTTTTAAAAAAAATTACTTTATATTATAAAAATTATTATTGGGGCATTTTTTAAAAGAAATTGAATGACAGTTAACTTACATTACTAGATATGCGCAAGGCTGCTTCTTTACCTTCTACAATAATACTCATCTTCCAGAGTCCCGACCAGAGCAGACTGCACACAAGCGCAGACACGCGCCGACTACCGCCGACTACTACCGACTCCCGCAAATTCACGCAGACTACTCATGACTACTGCCGACTACTGTCGACTAGCGACAAGCAACAAATAACTACATTCTGCTCTCAGGTCAGACAGTCTCCTAAGTCTTGCCTGTTGCAGGCAGCGCTTATAGCGCGTACCTCTTACATAACCCTCCACTGGGGGGGCAAAAATTTGGTAGCGGTGGTGAGTCAATTGGACTTGCCATGAGCAACAAATTTTTCTTAATTAACTAAGTTTACAATCACAGAATATATACATATATATAAGTTCAGAACATGAAATAAAATATAGTGCACATGCACTGAGTACAGAACATATCAAGCAATGACAAAATGTATACGCAATGAGTATAAAACATGTTAACAAATGGCAAAAGTGCACACGCATTGTAGTACAGCACATATCAGGAAATCACAAAATGTACACGCAATGAGTACAAATCATATTAACAAATGACATAAAGTGCACACGCACTGTAGTTCTGAACATATCAGGAAATCACAAAAAGTATAGGCAATGTGTACAAATCATATTAACAAATGACAAAAGTGCACACACACTGTAGTTTTTTTTTTTACTATTTTGCAAGAATTAGGATAGGAAAGGGAAGGATTGCATCATGGTTGTAGCACATTAGGTTGCACGCAGCTGCACTGAAAGTCCATATCTTTCTACAGATGCAGAACACCAATGGAGACAATTTGAAGTTCTTTTCCATGAAGTATTAATCAGTGTAGCCAAGACACTGAAATGTCGTAGTAATATCCCATGTTATCATTTTGGTAGTACATTAGGTACACGAAACAGTGGGACCATAATAACATCTCCATCGCTTAAGGTGGTGGACAGCATGTCGTGTCAACACCACGTTCTTGTAATGTACACCAACGTAGAATTAGGGCAAAAACCAAATATAGTACTCCATGAGAATGAGGATAGACAGGACAAACGGATATTGCAGTAATTTCTGGTAATTAGGTCAGATGGTGAAGGACATTAAGTCTTATGCCAGTCATCATTGATAATTACTAGTCTATCAGCTGTTTTGATTAATTAGTGGCACTCATCGCCCAGTTACTGAAAATTTCTGTACCATATATGAAGTATTACAGAATAATGTTCATAAGTTATCAGTTTACAGAAAACATTGGCACTCATTGATCAGTTACAAACGATCAGAAGTCATCATTCAAAACATGAGCTAATGAGTGTAGCATCAAGCTACTGGTATTCATATATATAGCATGAAAGTGACATAATACAAATTTAAAGTATAAGAAACAGTAGCATTCGTTCGTCAGCAAGTATTAAATGTTACAAAACATTTTTCATCAATCAACTGACATGTGACATATTTACAAATAATTATTGGCACTCATTGGTCAGTTACAAATCATCAGAAGTCATCAATCAAAACAGGAGCTAATGAGTGTAGCATCAAGCTACTGGTATTCATATATATAGCATAAAAGTGACATAATACAAATATATAAGAAACAGTGGCATTCATTGGTCAGCAAGTATTGAATATTACAAAACATTTTCCATCATTCAACCGAAATATGACACATTTAAAAAAAATAATTCTTGGCACTCATTGGCCAGTTACAAATCATCAGAAGTCATCAGTCAAAACAGGAGCTAATGAGTGTAGCATCAAGCTACTGGTTTTCATATATATGGCATATAAATTTAAAATATAAGAAATAGTGGCATTCAGTGGTCAGCAAGTATTTAATATTACAAAACATTTTTCATCATTCAAGTGACATGTGGCATATTTACAAATAGTTATTGGCACTCATTGGCCAGTTACAAAACATCAGAAGTCATCAGTCAAAACAGGAGCTAATGAGTGTAGCATCAACCTACTAGTATTCATATATATAGCATAAAAGTGACATAATATAAATTTAAAGTATAAGAAACAGTAGCATTCGTTGGTCAGCAAGTATTAAATATTACAAAACATTTTTCATCATTCAAGTGACATATGACATATTTAAAAATAAATTATTGGCACTCATTGATCAGTTACAAATCATCAGAAGTGATCAGTCAAAATAGGAGCTAATGAGTGTAGAGCATACATGCATTATTACAAAACATCATTCACTATTACTCAGAACTCATCGTTTAAGTGACATAAGACATAATTGAAATGTAACACTCTGTAACTATTACTCAACGTCTGTGATTAGAAAACATCATTCAGTATTACTCATAACTCTCTTAGCATTATTTGGGACTGGTAATACATTTTTTTGTGGTAGCAATGCATTGCGTAGGGATCGATAATTAATTGCTGGGGCATAACAATATTTGTTTTCGACTTATTGCTGCAAATGAAGATGGGTAACGTCATTCGTCATGAGTCAGCTGTAGCAAGGTTATGAAACAAATAGAGTATATGTGATCACATTCATGAATGACACACACAAATGGGTAAAAATACGCAAGTTTAATGACCAACTGCTTATAGCACATTAATTGCGTGAATAGCTTCTCCTGCAAAAAATACAAAGTGGATTATTAAGCTGAAAGAAGAAACGCCTATTATGCTGAAAACTTCGAATTAACAGGTAATGAAAAGTGTATTATATATATATGTTCTCTAGTTGTCCTTTCCAAAACCTTCAGTCATCATACCATGCGACATAAGACATACTGTCAAAACGAACTGCAACAAATACTTAAATAACTACATATCATTTCTTAACTAACAGTAAATATATAAACTTCATCTGCAAAGAAAAACTTCATTATCATTACTATCATCACCTGCAAAGAAAAACTTCCATAACTCCACCATTATCATCACCTGTAAAGAAAAACTTCATTATCCATAGTAGCATATTCTTCATCACTATTCATCATCATTCATTATCATCTGCATAAAAGTCACTTCATTATTCATTATACAGCTATTCATAGTATAGAGTTCCTTATTTCTAGCATATTTCATCACTAAAACTAAGATGTGTAGTTCTGTCTGACAGTCTGCATCAATCGCCTCGTATTCTGAAAGAAAAAATTAGTTAAGACTGCTATCATACGATGTCTATAGTATATTCTTGTTAATTCTTGTTAATTCTGATCCATTTACTCTTCGTGACGAGGTATTGCATCTTCTTTCGTTCATTTCGAAGGTGAAATTCCCATTTCACAGCAATCCACTGTGGTCTGTTTAATTTATTTCCTTGACACGTTATTGCTTTCTGAAAATGATAAACAATTATTAATGTCTTGCATTTAAATCATATACCCATTAAATAAAAACTGGTTTATAGTGATGTAATTAAGCATACAGCATAGCATGACAGAAAACGTAATATGTCAAAAACATAGACAGTGTGCAGGTGCAAAATTGTACACAGAGTATCACAATGTAGCAGCAAAAAAAAAAAAAAAATTGTAAAATAGTCACGATGTTGAGATATCATAAGGCAAAATTTCTAAGTCAACTGGTGTTTGTTATATCTTAAATATTTCATAGTGCACACAAACAAAACAGTAAAACAATCAAACATACATGAAGAATGGAAAATGTGCACGGTCTGATGTGTAACGACAAGAAAAGCGACCTGCTAACCTTACCTTGCCGGGCACTTGCCAAGAAAAAATACGATAATCATCAGTAAGTAGTCACATAAATATAATTCCATAAGTGGTCATAAAATGTGTAAGTTCATCTGGAAAAATGTGCATGGTCTGATGTGTAATGACAAGAAAAGCCTCTGTTGGGTAGATAGTGTGTGCGTACTAATATCTTCTCTCCGATTTGAAAGTCACGGCGTGTACAAAGCTGTTTTTGCTGTCTTCTCCGGCGCTCTGCGGCACGTTTGGTGTTGTTCAGCGCAATGTCAATTATTTCATGGTGTCGTAGTCGACGAGATGTAGGAAAGGTTACTAATTCTTTAATTTTGTTAGGTGGTTCAACATTTTTCAGTATAACAGTCGGAGATAGCATAGTAGATTCATTTGGTATGGAATTAATTACATCTTGGAATGAGAGTATGTGTGTGTCCCAATCAATATATATTCTATGGCAGTATATTCTACACAGTTTACCAATTTCTTTCATTAATCGTTCACAAGGGTTCGAAGAAGCATGGTACCTGGATATATAGATCGGAGAAATGTTTCTAACTCGTAACATACGAGTCCTTATACCAGATCGAAACTGTGATCCATTGTGGGAAATTACTTTCAATACATGCCCTACATAAAATAGAAAATGTTTTACAAATGCTTTCGAAACAGTTTTAGCAGTAGCTTTGCGTAACGGAGTGAAGGTAACAAATTTCGAAGTGAGTTCAACAGCGACAAAGATGTAGAAAAATCTTCTATTAGTTCTGGGAATCGCACCAAAAATGTCTACAGCGGCCATGTGTCTCAATTTAACAGGTACAATGGGATGTAATGGAGGAATATGTGAAGTTGTATCTGACTTAGCTTTCTGGCAGATTTTACATGACGCTAAAACTCGTCGAATACGTTTCTCCATGTTGGTAAAATAATTGTTCTGTCTCAGTATAAGAAAACATTTTCTGGCTCCGTAATGTGCGTAACTTAAATGAGTATACCAGATTAATTTGTTAACAAGTTCATCAGGAATGCATAATAACCAATTGTTGCTGTCAGGGTGAGAGCGGCGAAACAGAATGTTATTGCGTACCGTGTAATGGTTTCTAATGGTAACATTATTCCTATCTTGAGAAAGGTGTTTAATTTCTTTCCACACGTTGTCTTTACACTGCTCTTGTGCTATGTCTTGTAATGACGACGAAATGAAATTTTCAAATGCAACTTGTTGAATGTACATGACGCTGAGATTTGCTTTGCAGAAGTTGGTTGCAATGTCTTGCTGATTGTTGTTAAGAGAACGGGATAGTGCGTCTGCCACAATATTTTGTGTACCGGGAATGTGAACAATTGTAAAATTAAATTCCTGCAAATAAAGTTTCCATCTACTTAATCTGTCGTGTGTAAATTTAGCGGAAAGTAAAAGTTGTATAGGTCTATGATATGTGTAAACGGTAGTGTGTCTGCCATAAAGAAAATGCCGAAATCTCGTAAATGCCCATACAACTCATAATGTTTCAAGTTCTGTAACAGAATAATTGCGTTCAGCAGGTGACAGAATGCGACTCGCAAAGGCTATGTTTTTAATTACTGTAGTGCCATCTTCTTCAATTTCCTGAAAAATGTGTACGCCTAAAGCGGTGTTAGAACTGTCGGTGGTAATGGAAAAATTTCTAGTAAGATCTGAATGTGATAAAAGTGGTGCATTCAACAAAGCATGTTTCGGGCTCACAAATTCAAAATGTGCTTGCTTATCCCAGGATCAAATAGTGTTTTTACCTGTCAATTGACATAATCTAGGGGTGTCTAAAGCAGAGTAATGAATAAATTTACGAAAAAAGTTAATTAAACCCAAAAAGCTGCGTAGTTGTTTCTTCGTCGTAGGAACAGTAATGTCACGTAAAACTTGAAGTTTTTCCGGGTCAGGCGCAATGCCTTCTGCTGAAATTACATGTCCAAGAAATTTTATAGAAGTTTTGCCAAAGTGCGATTTACAGAGATTAACTGTGAGTCCTTGTGCACGAAAAGTTCGTAACAGTTGTTCAAGAATCAGATTGTGTTCAGACCAGTTAGCTTCTGCAATAAGAATGTCGTCTACATACGTTGTGATTCTGTCTTTAAATTCCGTCGGAAGTATTGTATTCAAACCGCGAATAAATGCTGCTGAAGAAATAGTTAAACCGAACGGTAATTTACAAAATTGATAACAGTCACCAAAACAGAGAAAAGCCGTGTACTTTCTGCAGTCCGGATGGAGTTGAATTTGACAAAATCCCGATTTCAAATCTAATGTGGAATAAACAGCAGTACCATGAAATTTCTGTAGAAGTTCTTCTAGTGTCTGTGGGCGATCTGTTTCATTAATAATAATGTCACTGATGTGACGCGAATCAAGTACGAGGCGAAGTGAACCATCCTTTTTCTTAACAATATGGAGTGGATTTATGTACGGACTAACTGCCGGTTCAGTTATTCCTTGGTCAAGCATAGCTTGCAATTCTTTCTTAACTTGTTCTCTGTGAATATACGGAATGGGATAGTGTTTCGCTTTAAATGTGTCGTGCTGTTTAACTTGAAATTCATACATAAAACCGGACATAGTACCGGGAACGTTGTCAAAAACTGGAGCTTGCTGTTAAAGAATTTTGCGTAGTTGCGTGCGTTCGTCGTCTGTATTTGCACTGCTATGTTTAACTTTATCAGAAATCATCTGTATAACGTCATAGTCGGCTTCGTCTGGAGTATTATAGTTGTGTACGTACGTACCTGTGAACAATGTGGAATGACGGTCTATGTTACGTAATGCGAAAGTGACCTCTGTACGATTAATTGTTTGTTCTTCTGCAGATAAAGAGTGCTGAAATTCTAAAGCCAGTTGTACATTTTCATCCTTTAACATTAAATAGGAGTTTTGAAAGTCAATAATTGCATCGTGTTGTACCAGAAAATTCGTACCTAAAATAACGTCTGCCGTCAATAAGGGAACAATCCAAAAATTTGAGTGAAATGTATGACCTGCAGTACAAAATGATAAATGTGTCTGTAATTTCGCATCTACTCCTTTACCAGATACTGCTCCTTTTACTTTAGTTTTGCCTAATGGTAACGTAGGATAGCTATTCTCTTTGTTACATTCGTTGAACCTTTCCTCATTTATAACTGACATAGGAGATCCAGAATCGATTTAGATGATCCAATCTTTACTTCGATGACAGGGTGTGAAATGGTTTTTTGAACATCTGGTCTTTCCTGCAAAAGAGTGTCTCTGATGTCGTCAAAAGTAATAACACTTTCGTGAACAAGATTCTGCGTGTCAAAAGTATTGCTTGCGTTGCTGGAAGATGCAACCTGTACTGTATCTAGTCAAATTCTATCTGACGTGCTGTTATTATCGGGAGGATTCTGCGGCATTTCAACTATTTGTACTGTTCTGTTATTTCTTCCTGACGTATTACGTTCGGGATGACATTTGCTGTCTGGTTCATTCATGATAATTTGTTGTTGCGGATGACTCTGCTGCTGATAAGACCGACTGTTATTAAACGTACGCCGAAAATTGTGCTCATTACTTTTACGTCTGTCATGATAGTCATTTCTATACGGTGCATTGCGATAGGAATTGAAATAGTGTGTTTTCTGTACGTACTGGTTTCCTTGTTGCTGTGCGTTACTATTTGTGGGAGCTGTTGCTATACGTGCACGTGGCGAAACATTAAAGCTTGGTTGACCTGGTACATTACATTGTTGGTTAGGTATGCTAACCAGCTGGTTTTGTTGCTGTTGCGGAGAAAAACCTCTATTGTTACCAAAATGCGTTCGCTGTTGCTGATAACTTTACACATACTGATGATTAAATTTTTTGTCTGTTATTAAAGTTCTCGTGGTTGTCATTTCTGGAGCGTCTAATGAAAATTGTCACTTTCGGTATAACTTGTCGTATCAGGTTTTCTTTACACGTTTCGTAATCCTAGACGGATCGGTAGTTAAGGAGCTGGTTTAATAGATATAAAGGATAGTAGAAGAGAAGGCAGCAGTGCAGAAAACTAAGATGAAATAGCACTACAACAGCTCGGGGCCCTGTGCACGCTACGGCACATATTCATCGAAGCGTATTGAATCCCCTGAGGTCTATTACGCGCTGCAGATTAATTTTAGCTTCTGCATTACAGGCAATGCCAGTGAATGTTCAAAAGAAAATTTCTGTATCCATGCCAATTCTAGTTTCTGCATTACAGGCCAAGCTGGTGAAAGTACAAAAATAAATCGACGTATCCAGTTCAAAGCGTGTACCTGTGCCCTGTTATTTTCTAATACCTTAGATTTTCCTACGCATAAAAATTGCTCGTAATCAACGTTATCGTCTCTGAATGTGTGAACAGGTTCAGGATGGCATGAGAATCTGTTTGTCTGTGTTTTATCGGATTTTAAGTCGCGTAGTCTCTGTAAATTACCTAAATGGTACTGGCTGTGAGAGTGCGATAAATGTTCGGAATGTGCCGTACACTGTACCGTGTCAGTAAGTGAAACATTTTTCATTTCTGTCACTTTAATACGTTCATCAATTTGGCTGATCTGTTGTTCAAATTTCTTATCGACTTCTGTATCCAGAGTGTGTGAAAGTTCTGGTGACTTTAAATTAAACTCGTCGCGTAACTGTGTCGCATTTTCAGAACATTGTTCAGCGACTGCACTAATTTCATCACTAAGTGATTCTGTTGTGGCTACATGTGTATTATTTAATTCTTGTGCAACAGATCTAATTTCTTCACTACTGTTACTAGCACAAGCCTTAGTATCCTCACGTAATTGTTCTTTAGTGCCATGACGTTGCACGATAACGGCTCTAATCTGTTCACAAAGTTGTTTGTTCTGTTCATTAAGGTTGTCGTGTTTTTCATTCGACCGTTTGAAACTTTCATTAAATTGTTTGATCGACCTGCCATATTTTTCATTGAGTTGATTGCACGATTCATTAAGTTTGTCGAATTTTTCATTCAGCTGTAGTAATACTGCCATAATTTGATCCAAGCCAATATTACCTACTCTATTCTCTGTGCTGTTTGATGGCGTATTTGCATGTGTCACGCTTTGTGTAACCATTTGGTTATTCTGTGACTTTTGAAAATGTTTGTTAATCGAATGTGCACTGTTGGTCACTACACCGGAATTAAATAAATCTGACGTATTCTGATAACACTGTTCATTTTCGTTAGAAAAATTTGTCTGTTCGTTACGTAAATTTTGCAAACCGGGTGAGTCAAACTGGGCAGCGTTCATTGTACTGGAACGTGCTGCGTCATCAATGGTCGTTAAATTGACAGACGACACAATTGAATTTATTTGATCATCATAACGATCAAAATCATTACTAGTGGTCGGTACGCACTGATTGTCTGTAAATGGAGGATTGTCATCATTACACTGAGTGTCGCAAATATTATCGGTCAAATTATTCGAGTCGGCTATTTCACTCATTGTACATCGCGATGTACTGTTAACAGTTTATCGCGGCATTTTTCACAAATCAAAATTAAACACAAATGAAACGACGACAATGCAAAAATGCAACAAACACAATTACAGCAAAGAGCAACAAATTGCCGATGATCTGTGAAAGAAAGAGTGACAAATTAGTAAATGCGTTGCGCCAGATGCAAACTACAATTAAATATATAAGAGCAGATATATGACTACTTATTAGAAGATTCACAAAGAAATACGATCCTGGCCGGATGTCGGCAAGTGGAACCTCCCCACAAAAATATTTAAATGAACCATGAACCAAGTGTAACCTCCACACAAAATTATAAAAAAATGAATTTAAAATATTAATAATTGAATGTAACCTCTGAACAAAATTGGCTCCCATTTATTATCTCCGTGCAGACATGCATTCACATTTACTGTACCCACATAAATTCTTTTTTTCATTTAATGTTAAGTTCGAGACAGAAAAATTCCTAAACCCATAAATAATAAAAAATATTCAATAACCTGGTAAATTTTATGACGACAGCAGCGCTACGCCACGGGCCTGTATCCTGAATAAAAAAAAAAGCAAAAAATTCTTACCTCATTAAAAACTGCGAATATATCTGCTCTTACATAAAAAATTTTCGGCACAGCTCCGTGCAATGCTGGCCTATGCTTTGAGACTCGTGAAAGGAATTAATTATTCTTTGCATAAAATCAATAAATTGAAATTAATGTTTTTTTTCTTAAAAATTACTCTATATTATAAAAATTATTACTAGGGCATTTTTTAAAAGAAATTGAATGACAGTTAATATACATTACTAGATATGCGCAAGGCTGCTTCTTTACCTTCTACAATAATACTCATCTTCCAGAGTCCCGACCAGAGCAGACTGCACACAAGCGCAGACATGCGCCGACTACCGCCGACTACTACCGACTCCAGCACACTCACGCAGACTACTCAAGACTACTGCCGACTACCGTCGACTAGCGACAAGCAACAACTAACTACATACTGCTCCCTGGTCAGAGAGTCTCCTAAGTCTTGCCTGTTGCAGGCAGCGCATATAGCGCATACCTCTTACAACATAGTGCGGCTGAGTCTTTATTGAACGTGCTCTGACCACAATTTTTTGTGTGCTATACAGGGAGGAACCATTTAAAACCAAACGCCGAAATCTGATCGTGATCCAAAACAGGGAAGGATGCTTATACTTTTTCAGCATTCTGTTTCACACCCTCCTGTTGTGTGAACACGGGATGCAACTTAAACGAGGAAGTGAATAAATGGCAAAAATTCCTCTACCCCCCCCCCCCCCCCCCAACCTGTTCCCTACTTCGGCCAAACTATTGCTGGGGCATCCTCACATCTTTGTCGAGCACTTTAAAAATTATAAATGTATCTGTGGGAGACTTCGACACCGATTCAGCTTGGAGGTTCCTCGTAGCAACTATAGTTTCAATGGCAGGCAACCCCACTTATGTGATGTCGAATTGGTGCTTGACCAGAGGCAGGAGAGTATCAGCGGAGCACCACTCAGCTAAATGGGTTCGAAGTCTCACGTACTTACATTTTTGACTTGCTCAACGAAGGTCGTGGGTGACGCCAAGGGTGAAGCTGAACTGATCACGTTGCAGAAGGGTGCACAACAGGAGGTCTGAAGAAGCATAAAAACCCTTCTCGGCTTCGGATCGTGTTCCAATTTCATCGCACAGATTTGAAGGGTTTCTAGTGGATCCACCCTCCATAGCAGAGCGAAAATTGGGATATGAATACACTCCAAAGTGGTCAGATGTCGTTCAATGTGGTGGCACCCCCCCCCCCCTCCTACCCCCCCCCCCCCCCAACGATGTATTTAGAGCAGGATAGAATCGTCGGGTGGAGGTGAGGTGTCAGCAGTGTCGAATGCTGTCGAAACGTCATCCCGTTGCCTGTCGCTCTGGGAACTGTTGTTTTCGACAGCAAAATTTGTGGAAATCAACGCCCATAAGAAAGGGGTAGTTTCATTAACGCCCTTTATGCCACCTCCTGAGGGCCTTTTGTGTCGATTCTGACCGACGGCGTTTTTGGAGTGCTTTCCTTGGCCGTTCGAAAGGAAATGGCTTGATTTCAACCTCCATCACCGACGTGTGAAAAGCAGAGGTGAAAAGTGGATGAGACACGTTGGCTATGGCGTTGGGGAGACGTCCGGTGAAATTTGGTACCGAAGTGACATCATTAACCCACCTTACATCTCATATGAACTTCTGAGATGTTGCCTTTTTTTCGCTGTATCGGCAGTTTACTGTTTAAGGCGTCGCCGTGCCCGAGGGGGATGTATCAAGGCGCCACGCTTTTGAACCGCAACAGAGAAAGTTCATAGGAACCTCTGAGCCAAATTCCTTTTAATGGGAGAAAATTACGGGATTTCGAGAAAGTGATACTTTTTTTAATTCAAATTTCCTTATTTGTTTGTTTATTTTTGCACTGTATGTAAGACGGTAGTCAGCACTGATATTTCGGCCGGCAGCCTTTCAATCATTATCAAGGTGAGTCGCCTGCGAAGTTTTTAAAGCACTTTACACTAAGAAGTAAACGGGTATGCTTCAAGCGTAACACTGAAAATCAGGATTCTCTGTCACAGGATATACTGTTGTAAGTCATCACTGCCTCGCGTTCCAGTACATGTCATCCGTAATAATCAAGCAAGTAATTTGTAAGCACTGGGGAATCGCTGGTTCTAAGCCTGACGTGTTTTACTCTTAGTCGTCTGAAGTTTTATCTATGACTGAAGCTATTGTTTGCAACAGTGTTATCTCCCACACACAGTGCAAAGTGCTTTAAAATCTTGCAAGCGACTCACTTTGAACCTCAAAATAACCCTGGGTTTGGTATTGTGGGGCGGCGGTGGGGTGAGTGGACTTCTGCAGCCTCTTGTGGGGTTGTGAACCACTGAGGGCTACAGCGGGGACGGAGCCTATTCGTCGTTTGTGCGTCCCCAGTTCCTTACAATACAATACACTACTATGATAGAAAGAACATATGATTAAACATGAGTTGATTTTGGGCTACACAGAGCGCGAAATTCAACACACAGAATTGCCACCTCTGGCAGCAAAAGTGACTCCGACCCAGCCAGTAATCAGATCGAACTTCCGATCCATGCTACAGTTCATAAATCGTAATGGTTGATGTGTGATGTAGTGACAGTTTCACAGCAACCCATGACTTCATGTATCCTTCGGGTGACAGATCTGGAGAACGTGCTGACCACACCAACAATCGAATGCCCTCTCTACAGAGATACGGCAGGACTGGATGGGCAGAGCACACGGTCTTGCGTTATCCTGTTTAAAAATACGACGGAGGACTCGACAATATGGTGCAACCAGCAACCTTAAGAAGTTGTAAATGTAGCTCCTGACGGTTAAACTACCGGTTATGCGATAAGAGGAGGTGGAGTTCTGTACACGAAAGCATCCAACAAAATCGCGTCAGTTGCCAGAAAAGCTGACGTAGTGCAACTCAGTATGTCTGATGTTGCTTTTATTGAGCGCACCACTGCCGGAGCGCCTGTATCCAACGCTGCGTCAGGGAAAGCCATGCCGACAGTACGAGGCACTGTGCATGTGGATTACTACCATTCTGCAAACATGCACATTTCCTGACTGAAGGTGCGTGACATGGCTGTACGTTCCTGCACGGCGGAGCAGAAAATGTATCTATGCTGTACTCATGACTTCGTTACAGGCAGCCTTTGAAGTCAGGGCAGCCATAGTCAGGATACATCATTTGAAAAGACAAGACCGCTTTAGCTGTTAGTCCTTTATTTATTAGCACTACCGGAGTCGCAACATTTTAGCTCCATCGTCTGGTGCAACAAAATCAAGCCCTGTTCTAATCGAGAAAAAATAATGGGCTGACCCAACGTCCTTCGTCTGCAATTTTTCGATATATCGCGAACGTCAAACATGAAATAACATCGAACGCTATTTTGAGGCAATCAGTAACAGTATCCAGTGAGCTAACAGGATTCCCATACACCGAATTAGTGATGAAAGCACAGAGCGTATCTGATAATATAATCTGTCAGTTCCGCAGTTGCGTCTTGTCACGCCACCTCTTAGTACATAACCCAGTGCGGGATTCATTGCTACGACCGCATGAGGGCCTTTGCTGCTAAATTTTCACATTATCCCATAGATGATCATCTACGGCCTGTGCTTTGAAATCTTTATTACACATATTCATTGCTTCGCAGAAATCACCCATTGACACTTAAGCTTTAATTTTCTGTTTTAAGTCTCAGAATTTATATTCAGTTCTCAATACGTAACCGAATATTTTTCGGCAGATAATTTCTATGCACTACCCTCTGCAACAAAACAGTTGTCAACATAAAGCAATGCCTCATCAGAGCAATAAATCTATGAAATGTGTAGTGTATTTGTTAACCCTGGAGTTGATATCTGTAAGCAATTAGTGTTTACTGATGTCTTTCACGCAGTTATGAAAACATAAGCTATTAAAATTCGTTTTCTGATTTGTACTAATACAGTATCAACTCTAATATATGCAGAGCAGAGTAAGTTTCCGGAGTTTCCAGGGTAACTTCATTAATGACCCGATAATCCTTCACAAGCAATTTTTTTGTGTCATCGTTTTCTGACTGACATGTTGCGGTACGCCACGATTTCCTCTAGTGTGTCACCCCCTTTATGTCAGAGTAGCACTTGCAACCTACGTCCTCAATTATCTGCTGGATGTACACCAATGTCCGCCTTCCTCTGCAGTTCTTTCTCTTTACAGCTGCCTCTAGTACCTTGGAAGTCATTCTCCGATGTCTTAACGTAAGTCCCATGATCCTGTCCCTTCCCCTTCATATTCCTCTCCTCTCCGTCTGTGCGCAGAACCTCCTCATTCCTTACCTTATCAGTCCAACAGATTCTCAACATTCGTCTGTAGCACTACATCACAAATTCTTTGATTCTCTTCTACTCCTGTTTTCCCATAGTAAATGTTTCACTGCCATAAGTACTGTGCTCCAAATGTATATTCTCAGAAATACCTTCCTCAAATTAGGGGCTGTGTTTGTTACAAGTAGACCTCTTGGCCGGGAATGCCCTTTTTGCCAGTACTAGTCAGCACTTGGTGTCCTCCACGCTCCGTCCGTCATTGGTTATTTTACTGCCTAGGTAGGAGAAGTCATTAACTTTATCTACTTCGTGACAGCCAATCCCAATGTTACAAGTTTTGCCATTCTCGTTTCTGCTACTTCTCATTACTTCCGTCTTTCTTCGATTTACTCCCAATCCATGTTCTGTACTCATTAGACTGTGCATTCCATTCGGCAGATCAGGTAATTCTCATTCACTTTCACTCAGGAAGCCAATGTCATCAGCGAATCATGTCACTGATATTCTTACACCTTGAATTTTAATTCCACTCGTGAATCTTTCTTTTATTTTCATCATTGCTTCTTCGATGTACAGATCAAACAGAAGCGGCGAATGGTTACATCCCTGTCACTACATACCTGTCTTACACCCTTTAAATTCAAGCACTCCGTTCTTGGTCATCCACTATTATTATTCCCTCTTGGCTGTTGTACATATTATATATTACCCGTCTCTCCCAATATCTTGCCCCTACTTTTTCCAGGTCGAACATTCCTATGAACGTTCCTTCATGTTTCCTTAGTCTTGCTTCCATTATCAACTGCAGCGTCAGAATCGCGTGTCTGGTGCCTTTACCTTTTCTAAAGCTCAACTGGTCGTCATGTAACACAGTCTCAATTTTCTTTTCCATTCTTCTGTATATTATTCTTGTCAGCAACTGGATCCATGAGCTGTTAAGCTAACTTGTTCGAGAATTCTCACACTTGTCAGCTCTTGCAATCTTCGGGACTGTGTGGATGGTATTTTTCCCAAAGCCAGATGGTATATCATCAGACTCATACATTCTACATACCAATGTGAACAGTAGTTTTGATACCATTTCCCCAAATATTTTAGAAATCCTGATGGAATACTATCGATCACTTCTGCCTGATCTGATCTTAAGTCCTCAAAAGCTCTTTTAAATTCTAATTCTAATACTGGCTCCCCTATGTGGTCTAAATCCACTCCTGTTTCTGCTTCAATCACATCAGAATGATCTTCCCCCTCATAGAGGCCTTCAGTGTATTCTTTCCATCTATCCGCTCTCTCCTCTGCATTTAACAATGGAATTTCCGTTGCACTCTTAATGTTATCACCCTTGCTTTTAATATCATCGAAGGTTGTTTTGACCATCCCACGTGCTGAGTCAGTCCTTCCGAATATCATTTCTTTTTCGATTTCTTCACATTTTTCATGGAGCCCTTTCGTGTTAGCTTCCCCGTACCTTCTATTTATATCATTCCTCAGCGACTTGCATTTCTGTATTCCTGAATTTCCCTGAACGTTTTTGTACTTCCTTCTTTCATCGGCCAACTAAACTGTTTCTTCTGTTACCCGTGGTTTCTTCGCTGTTACCTTCTTTCTACCTGTGATTTTCTGCCCAACTTCTGTGACTGCCCTGTTTAGAGATGCCCGATCCGCTTCCACTATACTGCCTACTGGGCTATTCCTTATTCCCATACCTATAGCCATAGAGAGCTTCAAGATTGTCTCGTCATTCCTCAGTACTTTCGGGTTCCATTCCTTTGCGTATTAATTCTCCCAGACTAACCCCTTATATTTCAGCCTACTCTTCATCACTACTACATTCTGATCTGAGTCTATATCTGCTTCTGAGTATGCCTTACAATCCAGTATCTGATTTCGGAATCTCTGTCTGACCCTATGTACTCTAACTGAAATCTTCCGGTATCAGCCGGACTTTGCCAAGTATACCTCTCCCTCTTGTGATTCTTGAATAGAGTATTCGCTATTACTAGCTGAAACTTGTTACAGAACTCAGTTACTCTTTCTCCCCTCTCAGTCTTTGCTCCAAGCGCTTATCCTTCTGTAGCCTTCTACTCCTTCCCCTACAACTGCTTTCCGATCCCCCATGACTATTAGATTTTCATCTCACTCTAGGTACTGTATTAGCCATTCAATATCATCACATACTTTCTCTATCTCTTCATATTCAGCTTGCGAGGTCGGTAAGTATACTTGAACTATCGTTGTCGGTGTTGTTTTATAAGAATAGCCCTACCGCTGAACTGTTCACTGTAACACACTCCTTGTCCTACCTTCAGAGGGTTTCTTGTATTACTGTTTCTGAAACACAGACATAAAATTTTATGTAGACCATGAGTTGTTTGGATAACATATGTACCTACCTTTCTTTAGAATACGTGTGCCCTGTAACTGACACCATAAATCTGCCAGAAGTCCTTATTAATACAGCGTGTCATCTACTATACGAGGTTATTAGAGTAGGGTCTGAATCAAATTTTTGTCTAGAGTATGACCTCTAAACCAGATATTACATACAGTGGTATCAAATGCCCCTTTTCCACGCTCACCACTGGTGTAGTTGAGCTTTCGCGACCTGTACTTGGTAATGCTCACTAAGTGTGTTATTGTTTTTATATTTAAGGTTACCTGTGGGTGTCGACAAAATTTCGTAGGTTTGAAACAGGAAAAGTACTTGGTGTTCAAATGGCTCTAAGCACTATGGGACTCAACTGCTGTGGTCATAAGTCCCCTAGAACTTAGAACTACTTAAACCTAACTAACCTAAGGACAGCACACAACACCCAGCCATCACGAGGCAGAGAAAATCCCTGACCCCGCCGGGAATCGAACCCGGGAACCCGGGCGTGGGAAGCGAGAACGCTACCGCACGACCACGAGATGCGGGCGTACTTGGTGTGGCTTGATATTTCCAGATAGTGTTCATGATTGATGCAAACGGCCTTGCCGCAGAGGTAACACCGGTTCCCGTCAAATCCCCGAACTTATGGGCTGTCGGGCTGGGCTAGCACTTGGATAGGCTACCATCCAGTCTTACGAGCGCTGTTGGCAAGCGCGGTGCACTCAGCCCTTGTGAGGCCAATTGAGGAGCTACTTGGTTGAGAAGTAGCGGCTCCGGTCTCATAAACTGACATTCGTTTTCTCGTGCTCATTGGGAAACCCTGGATGTTAAGTATGTTTCTATGGCTCATACGCACGATCCACTCTACATTTACGTTTGAAATACGCTGTTGACAGTCATGGACGAATGCATGCTTTCGCGGGGATATCCGTTAGTAAAACGTTCTCGGGTTTCAAGCCGCGTCAAGTGGTTTACTGCCCACGAGCTCCCGGCAGAGATGTCCTCTGCCATTGTCAAGCGGATGACTGTCGTGTGGGTGTCATTGCCGTGTCTATATAGCCCCACCGTCGCTCCTGACGTCACTGGTACTTGGTCCCGCAGCATATATGTTAATGTTTTGGCCAAGCGATTCCACGCTGTACTCTGCTGCAATCCACCGTCTCTATTGAAAGTATTGTCAGAAATTCTAATCTCTATGTCCTCGTTTATCAATAGAGACGGGGGATTGCAACTGAGTACAGCGTGGATCCGGTGTTGAGGGAGCTGAAGCAGGCCAGGCGGTCGAGCGGCCAAAACATTACCATATACGGTGCGGGACGGAGCACCACTGACGTCACGAGCGACGGCGCGGCTATATAAGCACGGCAATGAAAACCACACGACAGTCATCCACTTGACAACGGCAGAGGAGATCTCTGCCGAAAGCTCATGGGCAGTAAACCACTTGACTCGGCTTGAAACCCGAGAATGTTTTATTACTGTTGACAGTCGTCTATAGATAGCAAACCATACCAATTAGTTTTTTAAACCAAAACCACATGAAATTTCTCCGATGCTCACATGTCACGTTCAGTTTAGGAACGTTAACAACAATTAGTTCAGCTGAGGACAGGTCATCCACAGCGACAATAAGCGTCAAAAAAGAACGCATGCTACTATTTTATCGGAATACACACTTTAGGGACTATATACGAAACTAAAATTCAATTCATATGTAGGCCTATCGTCCCTCTGCAGCAGATGACATGCAGTATTAAAACAGACTTTTGGCTGATTTATATTGGCAGCCACGGGGAACACATATATGTGTAACGAATATGTGTAATATGTACAAAAACTAATTTTGGTTACATTATATTCCTAACCTACGCAAGGTTTACACATACATATTTAAAAGGAATAAGGGAAAAAAAACAACAACTGAGAGTGAAATATATTTCTGGATTAAACAGAAACAAAACTTGTGTGCATGCAAGATGGCAGACCAATTTTAATTCATTAAAATTTGTCTGTTTCGAAGTAGTATAATGATAGTTACTAGTATATGTAATTACAGCATGTATAGATGTCAGAGTAAAATACTACTGATTGTTTTGTAATTAGCGGTTACACCATGAATTACTTTAATTCAAACCGTTACTCAGGTCGGCATTTAACTGCTTACACTGTTAACGTGTGTATTACTAACTGTGCGACAATTTAACATAATTTCAGACGTAGAAAAATTTGATAAGCTACATCATGGTGGTAGACTACACAAGCTAAATCAACGCTCTTGCTGAACAAAGAGCGTGAATGATAGGAGAAGCAAGAGTAATTATCCAGATACCACCGGGGAAAAAAGGCTGCGTCCGATTCAAATGAGCTGTAAAATAAACTGACCGTGAAATTAACTCTGCTAATGGCTCAGTGACGAGAAATCACCTACAGAGCTTGTGCATACAGTCAGAAGATTTTGTGAAAAATAACAAAAAAATATCGGATAGTTAACATCTGTCCAGCATTCGCCTTTCGCTCTCGATAGTAAATGTTATATACTTTTGAAGATGGAATGAAGGAAATAACTTCGTTTTCAACATTGCTACGAATGAGCAGGTTGACTGGTAGGTTACGTCAGTTACTTATCGCTCCACATTATTAATAAGTTTGGTTTCTATTTTCCTTTTTGTGGTAAGACATGCTCATTAAAATATTAAAGATTAACTTGTCTTTAATTTCTATTTCTATTTCTGTTAAATTACCACGCGTTTCAAAATACGTTTGCCTTATTAGGATCCAGTGTCTTCTTAACTGACCATCAGTGAAGTATCAAAACGTGACCTTGAGTAAACCGTAATCCAAGAATCCCTTGCAATTTTGTTGCCACTTTTCCACTTCTTTTTAAAAGAAAATGGATTTTCACTTTATGATTTCGGTGTATAATAGATTCAAAAACTTCTGTATGAGAATTCGAATTTTTGTAATTAAGACAATACTTTCGTTCAGTAATTCAGGCAGCAGTCACAATTCTTTGCTAAACGGCTTGGTTACCTGCTACCTATCTACCAGAGAGAAAACATTACACTTAGACAGTCCTCATCTATTTGTACCTCGAGGCAAGCTACTTCCTTAACTGTACTACCCTCCACAGTCTGTGTTCCAACGCCCTTCTATCCGCCGTCGACTCCACCAGCTACTAAAAGAATCACAGTACAAACGACGTTCAGCTGAAGTCGACCGATTAGCTGTGGCGCGCTTTACCGATCAATATATTGCAACAAAAGAGGTATATAGTCAAAAAGCGGGGTAGCAGGAGCAAACACTGACAGCTATGTTTTGCAACATCAGGCATGCCAAACATTTAAGTTTGGCAGAGGAAACAGGTGCTGGGAAAGCACATATTTTATTGTTTATATATAATTTAAATATTATATTTATATATACATGAATACACTAAGCAGATTCAGAAGGATGTAGGTTGCAGTAGGTACTGGGAGATGAAGAAGCTTGCACAGGATAGAGTAGCATGGAGAGCTGCATCAAACCAGTCTCAGGACTGAAGACCACAACAACAACATATATTATTATATTATATTATATTATATTATATTATATTATATTATATTATATTATATTATATTATATTATATTATATTATATTATATTATATTATATTATATTATATTATATTATATTATATTATATTATATTATATTATATTATATTATATTATATTATTATATATAATTTTTATATATATATATTTATATTTATATTATATTTATACATATATTCTTATATCGTTTTTGTCCATCAAGAAGCCTCGAAATTCGGCAAGTCGTTTGAGCTCGCTTTTGTTTCACCTTCATTATTCAAACCATGTGGCTGTAGTTAATTCGGGCAAGTTTGTCGAGTTAGGACTGCACTGTGATACAATGCTTATCAAATATATATGACAGTTGTTGGGTGAAGAGTTCATTACCATGTAACTGCACACAGTAATTTGAGATTAGGTTTGGTAGACCGTTCTGCTGGAAAATTATGGCTGCAGTTTGGCGAAGGGAAGCTCACTAGGCGTAGACGGCGAAACAGTCGTTTATTGGTTATCAGTTCAGAGAATAAGTTGGTTTTGTTACACGAAGGTAGTTGCGGATTTACTGAAGAAAGCTACAGCCTATACTGTGTCGAGAGCACTGATGAAGCACTTCTTGCTACCGGCAGAAGACGTCAACAACATGGCGGACCTGAGTTTGATGGCTATACTGAAGACGTCCAGGATCGAACCTATATAGGAGCTCATCATGGTGCCCAGCCTAAACCCATTAGACTCTTGATGAAAGCCTTATGAAAATTGTGTAGGATCTGTTGTGCACATCATCACACTACATTGAATATTTTCCTATGAGATTTCCAAGATGTGAAAAATTAAAAATTATAACGATGCTTGCTGTGTGCACAGTACTAAGGGAATCTCAGGTGAAATACTTCGTTAGAAAAGTTGTTGATTTTCCGTCAAGAACAGGTAACAACATAGATAGATGGTGGAGCAGTCCGACAAGAAGGTGCGAGTGTGTAAATTCCATGCTGGACAAAAAGTCATTTTGAAACCTTTCAGGCTTTCGAATAAACGCAGACAGATTTTCCATAAATTTTTCTAAGTTTCTAACGCAACAGCGCGTATTCGGTGTATTGCACACCAAAACGTTATGGAACTGGAATCAATTAATTTATAACATGGGTCTTTCGATTAATTCATTGGTGCGTTATTCATTTCAAAAGAATCTGGATGTGATGAAAACTCCATAGTTGCTCATTGAGACTACTGTGCTGATAAAGAAGATGGAAGGAAGTGTTGCAGACTTACCAGAGTAATTTCATGAGAAAACTAAGTGAGAAGGTAATATGAAGATCAGCAGCTTATATCCTCTCGTTCTTATTGTCTGTTGTAGTGAAAAAATTTTGTCTCCTTACTCTGAGTTTAAAAAGTACTTGTGTTTGGCCCTTCCTGTACTTGGTCCGTAGTAATTTTTTTTTTTTTTAAGTTCCGAAAGCAGTCCATTACATGAAAGCACTAGACAAGTAAAGGATTTAGACGGCCCTGCCCTAAAAACTGCGTGATTCTCTAGTCAAACATATGTATCCCATCAGTCACAATAGTGGTAAACAATAAAAACACAGTGCTTAGCAGAGAACAGAGTTTAAAAACCTAATTCAGTACTCAATCCCCCAAAAAAAGAAATCGTAACAGAAGCTTTCAAAGTTAGCAATATGATAATTAAATTATTGTCTACATTTAGTTTTTGTAGATATTATTTTGTTAAAGACTCCATTAAATATTGCTGAAAGGCGGGATGAGCAAGGCTGGAGAGCGTATACCGAATAGCTCTTAGCGCTGTAGTAAAGTTTTGAAAGATTTCGTACGCGACAGAAATACTCGACGAACTCTACCGCTAAAAGCTTTAATGGACACGCAGACAGATATCGCCGAATAACAACGCTGCCCCTCTCTGGTCGTTTCTTTGTGCTGTGAATTTGCCTTATCTGGAGATTTTAATTTCCGCTCGGACGCCGAACCTCGCAGTGCTGACACGAACAGCCAATGGAATTCCTGGTCACACCGAGCGCTCACCCGTTGGCGACAGAAATCAATCAAATGGCTCTGCATTATTTTCTCTCTCTATGTCTGATATATGTTTAATTTTTGTTTGCGTACGAATGAAAGAGAGGGGAATATGAGTTTTTCGTACAGCAGTTACAGCAGAACTGATGCTGCAAGAGTTGTGAGAAATGTGGTAAAGAGAATGTAAGACAGGGAAAACATGCTGTGTAAATTTCGATAGTGTGTACCTTGAATACCATGCTTTGTTTTTAAAGAAGAGGTGTACCGCCAAACATTTTACAAAATATTCGAGGCGTCTACAAAAATATCCCGCGAGTGATATTTCCCAATGGGGAACGTAAGTTCTGCAGCTTTATCTTGTAAGATACAGTATTCCATGTAGCAGTTTTAAACAAGAACCATTGACTACTTTATCCGAATTTAATACCTTTTCAATGATAAAGTACATTGACGAAGTACATCTACTGTAGGCACTGCAGGTTTTCCCAAACAATAACAGTAAGTGTGTCAATACAAGTCGGAAGCCTCACTTCCACTTATACCAGTACCACTAGTATTATAGTTTACTTTGTTTTAACCTGAATAACAGAAAACCCTGTCTCTCTATTGCCACGTATAGCTCTCTAAATAAATTTAGTTTACTTTCCAAATAAAGTACACCATGATAGCCCTGTTAATAGGAAATGCTAATCAATGGAGTTACCCTTGTTACAGGATTTGACCGTGTGTTGTGTCTAATGGATAAGTAAATCAGACTATTCGGTTCTTTTCCTAAGATCTTACCTAGCGGTTAGAAAGAAACGCAGTATGAATAGTATTAAATGGAAGCTAGGGCAACTTAGTTCAAAATCATTTACTGGTTTAAAATAAGTACCAACGATCGCCAGTGTATCCAGGCAATGAAACAGTGAAGTGTTGGAAAATCAGACGTATATATTTGCCTACTTCCTTGCTACTGTTCGAGTTGATTCTTCAAACAAATATTATACAACGTAAACAATGTCGGCGTAGACACTGGAATTATTACTACACCCTTATACGTTATATTTTTAAAAGAGAAAAGGCTCAGTAGATAACTTCAAGCAGGCTAAAAAAAATTGGTCAGGGTAGACGTTTAGAATAGCACTTTTCATAACCAAGAAACTTAAATATTAAAATACTTAGATACTAGAGCACACATCTTTATACATTTCGCTTCAAGAAAACCTCTTTCTTCCTTGAATTTACTTTCAAAAGCCATCTTTCAGTGAAACAACTAAGAGAGCTTTTCTTTAACCATTGCTCTAGATGAAAATATTTATGAACTTTTTAACTTTATGATGCAAAATTACATTTAAATTCACCCTACTCAATTTACACTTTTCCACTCTCATTATTTATAAAAAAACAATTTAAATTATGCCTCTTTGTATGAACTTGGCACTTCGTAAGTCTGTAAAACAGGATACTCGAATTAATCAAACACGAGGAAGCAACCCTATATAGATGTAGGATTAGGATAGAATAACAGGGTGAACCAATTTCTTTAACGTTCAAGAATGATTATTCACTAATAAAACACAGTTTAAATTAATGATTCACGCAGTACAAAAGTAGAATACCAAAAAATTTTATCTGGTGGCTATAGACTTGGGTGTGGCGAACAATTATGGCGGCTACACTACCCACAGTACGGCCTGCAAGTACCTTGCTGTCTGGGCTTAATTTCTCTTCTTGGAGTCGTTCAATTTGACTTACAGTAGCCCAACAACTCGCAGCCATGTCGTAAGCCGTTTGCAGTCTTCATCCGAGGCATTTTAGTGCAAATTTACAGGCAAAGCTTCTCCTGCTCCACAAGGGTGTGGCTTCAGTCACTGCTACCTACAGACTGTGTGACTTACTTCCCGTGCTAACTCCGGGTAGCGCGACAATTCGTACTTGCCACCTCTCCCACTCCCCACACCTACTTTCGTTTCAAAGAAAAGCACACTGACTTTTACATAACACCTATTTCTTACATTGTTCTTAGCGTGAGCATTTCTTACAATTGTCACATTTACATCAACATGAACAGTTTATACATACAAATAATTTTGAATACAAAATGTCATCAGAAAATTAAGTAACGTAATAAACAATTCGTATAGTATTTTACATACATTACTCACACAAAATGCAAAGGACTTCAATCTGCAGTACAGCACAATTTACATATACACAAAATATAGCACAAATATGCGAAAATTTAAAGCAAAAAATTATAAAAATGTAGATGAACCATAAACAAATATTGTTATAAACTTCTCTAGCCGGATGCATTATTATATGTGAGCATCGCACACCATCTACAGTTTATGGTTGTTGTAATTTCACTCGGACGCTTTGAGCTTCTTTAGTGGTTCAGGAGCGAGAAACAAATGTTCGTGGACAGAGAATTCAGATATTAATTTATTCTACATCTAATATGCACAAAAATAGTGCGTAACTTTGTTCGCTGTAGTTACAGCGTCAGTTGCAAACAGTATATTTGAATGTTGAAATATATGCAGAGATACAAAGGTTCACAATTGAGACATTCCTCAATAGCTTTCAATACTCCGGCCGCTATGAAAGTGCAAATGTTATGAAATGTCGAACACTCAAAATGGGCTCTGTGCGTCGATCTTTGAACTCGGCAGCGCTCTCGCGCCCCGGTGGCGGCTGTAGGAAACGCGGCGGCGTGACTGGCGGCGTATTTCAAAGTACGGCCGACCACAAGACGGCCTGTACCTCAACCGTGAAACGCTTTTCGTCTACAACTAAGATTCAGCTCCATTCCCTGTTGCATTTGGACGTGGTGCAAGGAGAAAACCACTGTTGATAAGCTTCCATATGAGACTGAAGATCTCTAAGTGCACATTCGTGATAATTTCATTAGATACTGATCTGTTTAAGTAACACCTCTCTAACCTCTGCTTGTAAGATACATTCTCTGCGTGATACACCTTTCTTGTAGCGTCTACAAGTCGAGTCTGACATGCACACATTGAGCTTTCGCAGATATTGATCGTATCAGTAAGGATATATCCTGTCCTGTTTTGGGTGTCTTCTGTACTTCCTTCACCACTGCTGCGTGTTGAAGATATGAGACTAGTAAACAGTACGTATCCAGACACACTGGGATGATAATGGCATTGAAACAGAGGATGACACGCGTAAAGCTGAAATAATAAACACCTTTTTCCAAAGCTGTTTCACAGAGGAAGACCGCACTGCAGTTCCTTCTCTAAATCCTCGCACGAACGAAAAAGTGGCTGACATCGAAATAAATGTCCAAGGAATAGAAAAGCAACTGAAATCAATCAACAGAGGAAAGTCCGCTGGACCTGACGGGATACCAATTCGATTCTACACAGAGTATGCCAAAGAACTTGCCTCCCTTCTAACAGCCATGTACCGCAGGTCTCTAGAGGAGCGGAAGGTTCCAGATGATTTAAAAAGAGCACAGGTAGCTTCAGTTTTCAAGAAGGGTCGTCGAGCAGATGGGCAAAACTATAGGCCTATATCTCTGACATCGATCTGTTGTAGAATTTTAGAACATGTTTTTTGCTCGCATATCATGTCATTTCCGGAAAGCCAGATTCTACTCTGTAGGAATCAACATGGATTCCGAAAACAACGATCGTGTGAGACCTAACTCGCTTTATTTGTTCATGAGACGCAGAAAATATTACATACAGGCTCCCAGGTGGATGCCATTATCCTTGACTTCTGGAAGGCGTTCGATACAGTTCCGCACTGTCGTCTGAAAAACAAAGTAAAAGTCTACGGAATATCTGACCAGATGTGTCGCTGGATTGAAGAGTTTTTAGCAAACAGAACACAGCATATTGTTATCAATGGACAGACGTCTTCAGACGTTAAAGTAACCTCTGGCGTGCCACAGGGGAGTGTTATGGGACCATTGCTTTTCGCAATATGTATAAATAACCCAGTAGATAGTGTCGGAAGTTCGATGCGGCTTTTCGCGGATGATGCTGTAGTATACAGAGAAGTTGCAGCATTGGAAAATTGCAGCGAAATGCAGGAAGATCTGCAGGGGATTGGCACTTGGTGCATGGAGTGGCAACTGACCCTTAACATAGACAAATGTAATGTATTGCGTGTACATAGAAAGAAGGATTCTTTATTGTACGATTATACGATAGCGGAACAAACACTGGTAGCAGTTACCTCTGTAAAATATCTGGGAGTATGCGTATGGAACGATTAGAAGTGGAACGATCATATAAAATTAATTGTTGTAAGGCGGGTGCCAGGATGAGATTCATTGGGAGAGTCCTTACAAAGAGTAGTCCATCAACAAAGGAGGCGGCTTACAAAACACTCGGTCGACCTATACTTGAGTATTGCTCATCAGTGTGGGATCCGTACCGGGCCGGGTTGACAGAGGGGATAGAGAAGATCCAAAGAAGAGCGGCGTGTTTCGTCACAGGGTTATTTGGTAAGTATGATAGCGTTACGGAGATGTTTAACAAACTCAAGTGGCAGACTCTGCAAGAGAGTCGTTCCGCATCGCGGTGAAGCTTGCTGTCTAGGTTTGGAGAGGGTGCGTTTCTGGATGAAGTATGGAATATATTGCTTCCCCCTACTTATATCTCCCGAGTAGATCACGATTGTAAAATTAGAGAGATTCGAGCGCGCACGGAGGCTTTCCGACAGTCGTTCTTCCCGCGAACCATACGCGACTGAAACAGGAAAGGGAGGTAATGACAGTGGCACGTATAGCGCCCTCCGCCACACACCGTTGGGTGGCTTGCGGAGTATAAATGTAGATGTAGACGTAGATGTACTGGATAATAGATTCTTCAAATGCAGGACAGCCTCATACCTGCTTTTTCTACATCTAGTTTCATGCGATCAGTCCACTTTCAGTGTCAGTCCACTGTCAATCTTCTTCTAGCACAGAAGAGTGAGTGGTGTACTTTGGAACAGTTTTCAGACATTCGTCTCTAGCTAGCCCTTTCCTACAGGAGGTCCCACGTAAAACAGGTACTCATAACGTACCGGTTAATGATATTTAGTCTAACCGCTTCTGAAGTGGCAACACTGTCTCGAGAGTTAGTCACACAGCATTTTATCAGACCGTTGAGTGCAGCTCTGTGTTCGCGCGGCACTTTTGTGAGAAGCTCGTACTGTTGAGTTGTTACAGAAGTTTGACACTTTGCATCAGAACAGCAAACTGATACTGTGGAGTGTCACATAAAGCATCAAGGAATGTAAAGAACTGTTTCAAGCGAAGCACCCTGGTAGCAAACTACCCACGACCACCACTGTTCAAAATCTGTACAACAAATGGAAAATTGCAGTATCCGCTAAGAATGTAGAGAGCAATGAGCGACCGAGGGCCCATGATAGTATAGACAAAATTCACGTAGACATTAGGAGAAGTCCCCGCAAGTCGGCAACGAGGCTATTGCAGCAGGATAGCGTATCTCGCACACCGTGCCATCGTGTACTAATAAATATGAAATTAAAGGCAATTCGTTTGAGTGTGGCGCAAGAGTTGTAATCTGCAGATTATGAAGAATAGAGTTAATTTCTTTAAAAGTTTGTTAACACCAATTGCTAACAGTTACTTTGACCCATTGCTTTACATCCAAGAAGGATATTGCCACGTCGGTGGTATTCATACGTGGATGATACATTTGTGGTTTGCTCCCATGGCTTAAAAGCTTTAGAAGAATTCCATTGTTATTTAAATAGTATAAACCCTAAAATACAGTTTACCATGAAAACGGAGAAAGACAATGCTATATCCGTCTTGGATGTCTTCGTTATGAAACTGATGACAGCTTGAAACATAAAGTCTTTCGGAAGGTTACACATCCTTCTTGGATGTCTTCGTTAAGAAACTGATGGCAGTTTGAAACATAAAGTCTTTCGGAAGGTTACACATACCGACAGATACTTGCATAAGGATTCAAATCATCATCCACAACAGAAAAGAGGTGTAGTTAAAAGTCTAGTGGAAGGAGCTAAAAAGATTTGTGCGCTGGAATACCTGGACGCCGAGTTAAAACATCCAAAACAGCCTATTGAGATGAATGGGTACTCTAGTAAGGCAATAAATAGAGTTTTGCGACCGAATAACAGGAGGCCTAAGGACAACGATAGCACACAGCGATGGAAGAACACGGTTTCTCTACCTTTCATCAAAAAGTAACGGATCAAATTGACAATATTTTAAGGAAACATAACGTTCGACCTATTTTCAGACCTAGTAAGAAAATAGGCCAAGCACTTCTTTCCGTTAAGGATAGACGTCCCCCTCTGTCTGCAAGTGGTGTATACAAGATTCCGTGTGCATGTGGTGGGGTCTACATTGGAACTACAAAGATAAGTGTGAATACACGATTGAAGGAAGATAAAAGTCTTTGCTGACTAGGGCAATCAGACAAGCAAGCCGTGGCGGAACATACTCCTCAGTCGGGTGATCACGTAGTGAAACTTTCGGAAACTGAAGTTTTATGTACTATGACGAACTATTATCCACGGCTATGTAGAGGATCTATCAAAATATATAAACATGGGGATAATTTTAACAGAAGAGAAGAAGCTATGAAACTCAGCGATATATGGAAAGTGGTGCTACAGAATCGATGAGAAGTTTTTATCTTTGACGTACTATGACCGATAATTATATTTTATCCTTGACAAGGTACATCTCAGCTATCATGTGAAATCCTGTCCACGCCCTCTTTCCACGGTATTTAGGCCGTTCTTCGACGTCCGACTCGTCAGTCGGCAAGACTCAGCACAACCAAGAGCACCTCCGAAGATGTCGAACGTAGTTCTGGACGAAACGTCTGGGATAGATGCGTTCCATGGACCACGGCCATACAACCCGGAAGAATTCTCGGCACGTAATATCGTGTTATTTTTACTTACATAGCACACTAAAAATCAAAGTGTATGTTAAAAGTGCTAGCACAACTGACGATCTTGAACTGAAAATTACTACAGAAACTTACAGCATCACGCCTGCAGAATTACAGAGTGTTGGTGGTAACGTCATCAAAGTCAGCGTTGCCTGGATGCCAATGACCACCACTATCAGCATTTCTCATTGATAGGATATTACTTGTTTCTTAATGTTGTATTGTATGAAACTGGGGACCTAGAAACGACGGAGAGGCTTCGTCCCCGCCGTATCAGTGGTTCACAACCCCACAACAGGCTACAGCAGTTCACTAACCCACCACCACCCCACACTGAACCTAGGGACATTGTGCAGTTCAGCCCCCAGTGGAGCCCTCCGTCGCCCCCATCCCCCCGGGAACGTCTCACACCAGACGAGTGTAACCCGGAATGTTTGCGTAGTAGAGTAATTATGGTGCACGCGTACGTGGAGACAGTGTTTGCGCAGCCGGTTGGATTCGTGCCGGGGACCGGCACGCCTTCCCGCCTGCAAAGCAGTGCGTTAGACCGCACGGCTAACCGGGTAAGCTTCATAATGTTACTATTATCTAATATTGTTTCGATAGTTAATTGTTACTTGAATCTCGGGCGTGAGGCCTACAGTTTTTTATGTTAGATGCGCTGTAGAATTTTGATATATTTTCTTATTCCATTTTGATACGATGTCATGCACTCTATACATGTTTCACTCTTCTTCTGAAATAACGAAACAACCCTGAAAAGTAAGGTTATTCTCTACATGTGAGAAACGATCCGAGGTGCAGCATGGTTACGCACCTACGAAAAAATATTCTACTCGAATTTAGAAGCTTTGCAGTGCCCTGAATTTTGCCAGCAGTGTGTTTAATAGCCTGTGTGTTATACATGGTGTTTCAAAATGAATAATTGGTTTTTACGCCTTGGAAGCATTTATTACATTCAAGTTACAATATTAAATAATGAAAGAGCAACTCAGACAGATTTGTTCGTATACACGTGCGTAATGGAATGAGTATGGAATGACCAAGAATGAAATAAATACATCATGAACGGGTGGGAGTCTATCACGCGTAGTCCCAAGAAATCAGTTGTCCTTGTCATGTGAGAAACGATCCGAGGTGCAGCATGGTTACGCACCTACGAAAAAATATTCTACTCGAATTTAGAAGCTTTGCAGTGCCCTGAATTTTGCCAGCAGTGTGTTTAATAGCCTGTGTGTTATACATGGTGTTTCAAAATGAATAATTGGTTTTTACGCCTTGGAAGCATTTATTACATTCAAGTTACAATATTAAATAATGAAAGAGCAACTCAGACAGATTTGTTCGTATACACGTGCGTAATGGAATGAGTATGGAATGACCAAGAATGAAATAAATACATCATGAACGGGTGGGAGTCTATCACGCGTAGTCCCAAGAAATCAGTTGTCCTTGTCGTTCGCAGTTGTTACAAGTTCTAAAGCCAGCAGACTACGGTTTAGGTGCCAACTTCGCAAACGAATGAGATGAAGCTTATCTGGATCGTGTCGTTTTCAGTGGTGAATCGACATTTCAGCTAAATGGAAATGTGAACACACATGTTGTGTGTACCTGGTGGTCAGCATATCCACACGGGATGGTACAATAGCAACGTGACTCCGCTCGACTTTTTCGGTGAAGCAGCTGTAACTGGTTTGTCTCATCTTAATGCTCTTGAAATATGACTCTTTCCTCAACTAGAAGAAGCTAAATCGCAGAATTTTATTTGGCTGCAAAATGGTGGGCCATCTCACTGGCATAACTCAGCACACTACTGGTTAAAAGACGTTGTACCCGACCGCTGTATTGGCCGCACGGCACAGGATGAGAGAGCTCGTCTTATATGACCTTCACTTTCACACACGTTCTGACCCCATACCTTTGGGGGTTAATAAAGGATGACGTGTATATGTCTCCGCTACCAGCTGATCTATCCGACTTCAGAAACAGCATCGTTACAACAATTGCTATAGACACAGAGATCAAGGTTTCGAGAAAACTCGCGTATCGACTCGACGTGTGACGATGGTGCTGACATTGAACACTTTTAAGACAAATTGCTATAGTTGCTCTTTCACCTGATGTATTATTCATAATTGTAAGTTAAATATAGTAAATGTTACAAGGCCTTGAAAGCCGTATATTAATTTTGAAACATCATGTATTATAACTTTACAACATACAAACAATCATCAAGGGAAATCACATTATGAAGAAGTATCATCAAAGCCGGTTACAAGATAAAAATATGTTGAAATAAAAAGCTATTGGCAACTAACACAGATTTAAATTTTCAAGACAGTAAGAGCGTTAAGATATTAAAGAAACTCATTTAATTATCACGTGATCCATCGTAAAAGCACTCCCCGCATCAAAACACAAGATGGTGCAAAACTAACGAAGTATAGCTTAACCGTCTACGCATTACTCACTGTGAAACTTTGTAACGAAGATTTAACAATATGCTCAAAATAGCTTTAATGTTCTACACGATCATTAAAGTCGTAATACTTACAAACGCTGCTCAAAACATATCGTAACGTCTCACAACAACGATAACAGGAAACAATGCCGGAAACTGCCTATGGAGATCTCTAATACGTGTTCCGTTTAGTGATTTTAAAATGGGTCTCTAGACTGAAACATCGACTGGAAACATGTGTTCCTAGGTACACTATCCTCCAGCTGCCTCACTTTACCCTACTCCTAGATGTTAATAACCATGACCATTTTAGCAATTTTTCACTACCCGTTCATCAAAATAAGAGTATCTCTTTCGGCCTATTTATGTGCAAACAGCGCATTTGTTCATGTCGAGGGTGAAATGTCAGCCCCAACAACAAGCGTTCATCCTGTATACATTGGCCTGGCTTTTGCGAGAGTATTTGACGTTTCCTATAAACAATAACGTTAACTTCGAATAGTTTCATGGAGATCATCTACGTCATTCATAACGCATATCGTCAGTAGCATTGCCCAATAACACTACCGTAGTCGCTCCCTGTTAACAACAACTTATAGTTTTTTTATTTTGTAGGAAGTCTTCAATCTAGTCACAAACGTCAATCGAAATTTCGTTAAGCTACACCTTTGGTCAGTAGACAACACGGTTGAGCTCAGTATTGTGGTTGTCGTACTGTTGAGTCATTAAGGATGTCTGGTAGGACATACGAGAAGGCCTGAAAGCACAAATCTTTCCTAGTGACTTAAATTCACAAATAAATATTGAAACTTGCATCCACTCTACGATCTTTCTCAATGTAGCATCTTAGGACACTGAATAGAAAACGAATTAGAACTGCCCTTTGCCTCAAATGTAAAGCACTCGCCATATGGTTTTACAAACAGTTTTACTTCTAACAGTAACGATTGTCATATCCCTGTTATACACTACAAGCCCACTTGAATGCCTTTAGAAGGAATGTTTCTCATTTCACAGGAAACTTATCTTTTTCACTAGTCCTGTGTATTAAAAATCAAAAGCGAAATATATATTGCCTCTTGTTGTATTATAATTTGTGGAAATCTTTCCTCAGTTCCATAGTTTGATTGTTTGTGGAATCATAAATATGTTCACATTAGTGGAACATTTTGTATATGCTGAAATATATCATGTAATAGGAGAATGAAACGAATGACTTTTAGTTTTAAATCGTCCGTTTTCTCACTGATTTGATGTTGCCCGCCAACATCTTCATGTCAGACTAGCAGTTTCCTCCGACGTCCTCAGTTATTTGTTGAACATATTCCACTCTCTCTTCCCCCTGCAGTTTTTACCTTTATCTCCTTCTAGAACCACGGAGAATATTCCTTTACATCATAATGTCCTATCATTCTGCCCCTTCTTCTTGTTAATGTTTTCCACACATTCTTCTCCTTGACGGTTCTACGGTACACAGTTCCTCATTTCCTACCTTTCAAGTCGGTCTACCCCTCCACATCCTATCTGCTCCACATCTCAAACGCTTCGCCTCTCTTCTTTTCCGGGTTTCTCACACTCGACGATTCAGTTCTATACAACACCGTGTTCCAAACGCACGTTCTTAGAAATTTCTTCCCAAAATTAAAATCAGTGTTTGATACTAGCAGCTTTCGTTTGGGCAGGAATGCACTCTTTGTCTCTACTAGTCTGCTGCTTGTGTCGTCATTACTTCGCCCAATATTTGGCTTCCAAGCCAAGAGACTGCCTTCATTCGTCTATTTTGTGGTCCCCAATTCTGATGTTCCGTTTATCACTAATTCATTTCTGTTACTCCAAATTACCTTCGTATTTTTTAAGTGTATTCTCAGTCCACAGTGTGAGCTCACTTGACTGTTTATTCCATTTAACTGTCTTTGGATTGTCGGCGGTCCTAGGCGCTACAGTCTGGAACCGCGCGACCGCTACGGTCGCAGGTTCGAATCCTGCCTCGGGCATGGATGTGTGTGATGTCCTTAGGTTAGTTAGGTTTAAGTAGTTTTAAGTTCTAGGGGACTGATGACCTCAGAAGTAAAGTCCCATAGTGCTAAGAGCCATTTGAACCTTTTTTCCTTTTTTTTTTTTTTTTTTTTTTTTTTGATTCTTTGTCACTTGCACTGAGGATATCAATGTCATCCTAGAATATTATTACTGATATGCCTTCACCCTGAATATTAATTCCACTCCTGAATGTTTCATTCATTTTCGTCATGGTTTATTCGACATACAGGTCGGTTTGTAGTAGGGTTTTGGAGCATATATTGTCTTTAAACATAATAAATCACCTCGAAGGGAACGATCTATTGATACGTAATCAGCATGGTTTCAGAAAACATCGTTCTTGTGCAACGCAGCTAGCTCTTTGTTCGCACGAAGTAATGGCCGCTATCGACAGGGGATCTCAAGTTGATTCCGTATTTCTAGATTTCCGGAAAGCTTTTGACACCGTTCCTCACAAGCGACTTCTAATCAAGCTGCGGGCCTATGGGGTATCGTCTCAGTTGTGCGACTGGATTCGTGATTTCCTGTCAGGAAGGTCGCAGTTCGTAGTAATAGACGGCAAATCCTCGAGTAAAATGCAAGTGATATCAGGTGTTCCCCTGGGAAGCGTCCTGTGACCTCTGCTGTTCCTTATCTATATAATTGACCTGGGTGACTATCTTAGCAGTTCTCTTAGGTTGTTCGCAGATGATGCTGTCATTTATCGTCTAGTAAGGTCATCCCAAGACCAGTATCAGTTGCAAAGCGATTTAGAAAAGATTGCTGTATGGTGACGCTAAATAACGAAAAGTGTGAGGTGATCCTCATGAGTTCCGAAAGAAATCCGTCGGCATTCGATTACTCGATAAATAGTACAATTCTGAAGGCTGTCAATTCAACTAAGTACCTGGGTGTTAAAATTACGAACAACTTCAGTTGGAAAGATCACATAGATAATATTGTGGGGAAGGCGAGCCAAAGGTTGCGTTCCATTGGCAGGACAATTAGAAGATGCAACAAGTCCACTAAAGAGACAGCTCACACTACACTCGTTCGTCCTCTGTTAGAATATTGCTGCGCGGTGTGGGAGCCTTACCAGGTGGGATTGACGGAGGACATCGAAAGGGTGCAATAAAGGACAGCTAGTTTTGTATTATCATGTAATAGGGGAGAGAGTGTGTCAGATATGATACGCGAGTTGGGATGGAAGTCATTAAAGCATAGACGTTTTTCGTCGTGGCGAGATCTATTTACGAAATTTCAGTCACCAACTTTCTCATCTAAATGCGAAAATATTTTGTTGAGCCCAACCTACATAGATAGGAATGATCATCAAAATAAAATAAGAGAAATCAGAGCTCGAACAGAGAAGTTTAGGTGTTCGTTTTTCCCGCGCGCTATTCGGGAGTGGAATGGTAGGGAGATAGTATGATTGTGGGTCGATGAACCCTCTGCCAAGCACTTTAATGAGAATTGCAGAGTAATCATGTAGATGTAGATGTAGAACGTTAGGAGTGAAAGACTACGTGCTTCTTTTGCAGGCTTTTTAGTGGGTGCAATTCGTTCTTGGTCTTCCATTTTTACCGTTCCATCTTACTTTTTGTGCATATTATGAACTCCAAGTTCTTCCCTATAGGTAGCAGTCACTCTCCTGTGAATTTCGTGTATTTTGCACGCTTTTACATTTTCGAATGCGTATTCTCTGTCGACGAATATTATGAGTGAGCGTTTATTTGTAAATCTTCCTTCCACTGAAAATTACAACGTCAGAACAACTTGACTGATTCATTCGTCATATAACATATTCTAAACTTTGGTTTCCTTTTTTTGTAAACATGAACAATTTTGCTTGGCTCTGGCTTTATTGGGTTCGATATATTGAGTTTCGTTAACACTGATTAACTAGGAGATTCATGCGTTAACATTAGTGGTGGCATCGACAAGCGTGAAGTCGATGACAAGTTACCAGGAAAATGGTTTTATGAAAACAGTTCCTCGTAGTTTTGTCATTAACCTCACAGTCTTAGTTATTCTGTTAGTCAGGTAGCTCCTTAAAGTGTCTACTTGACATTAGAGAACCGAACACACTGATGTGCGACCCGTAAGAGTTAAAGTAACTTTGGCACGTTGTGTCACTGCCAAGTAGTACAGCTCGATGAAGCGTGGACCACACATAGAAAGAAATGCTACTTTATAGCATAAAAGTAAGTGAACGAATTACCCAATAACACGAACGGAAATGACACTTTCATTCGAAGAATCTCCGTGATTCATGGTTGTTGTTACCTGTACACTACAAGAGGCAGGACATGGTTCTTGACAGAGTGTGTGTCACCAGGGACGGCAGTGCGTGCTCTACACCGCGCTTCCATGCCAGCCACAAGGTTGGTGAGGACTTCTTCGCTACGGTCGCAGGTTCGAATCCTGCCTCGGGCATGGATGTTTGTGATGTCCTTAGGTTAGTTAGGACTGATGACCACAGATTTTAAGTCCCATAGTGCTCAGAGCTATTTTTTTTTAGGACTTCTTGTGGCTGGGCGTTCCATTCCTCCACCAGCGTATTTGACAACTGCTGGATGGTAGTTGGTGCTTCTGGACGTACTGCAGTGCGTCCCCCCACCCACCACCTTAGGCATCCCACACGTATCCGATGGCGTTTATGTCGGGAGAGGGGGGTGGGGGAGGGGGGAGAAAGGGCCGGCCAGTAAAGCCGCTGAACACCCTCTAGTTAAAAGAGTTCTAAGCTGTCGTGCACTGTTGTCCATAAACATTAAGTCAGGGACGAATGGATCTTGGAAACTATGAACATGGGGAAGGAGTACAACGTCCCAATAATATTGAGCGATAAGTGCGACAATGCAACACAGTATCTCCCCACACCTTAACAACTGGACCAACAAAACGATTATCACGACGATGTTCCTGGGTGCATGAGGTATTTTCACCTCTCACCATATGAGGATGCATCCAGAATCAGTGCCTAGATTGAATCTTGGCACAATAACAGACTCAGCCGCCGTTGAATGGCTGTCAACGGAACACAACGTATGTACTTGTTGCTGGGCAAAAAGGCCACACCAATGCAGTTGGCGCGCCACTGTAGAACCCGTCATCGCGTGCCCTGCAGTCCTCTTAAATGTGGTTGTAGTCGCACTCGCTGTTTAACGTCGGTTCCTCCTTCCCTGTTGCACAATACAGCAGTAATTTTCTGCTGAAGTTGGCCGTGGTCGACCACCTCATGCCCTTCGGACAGCAGTGGGTATAGTTCGGAAGGTTCCCCATGCACGCGAAACAGTGCTGTGATCATTAGCAAATTCCCCGGCTATACTCGTCACCCTCCGTCCTTCTTCCAATTTTCCGATGATACTTCCTTCTGTAAAAGTCATTCCGATGTCGTCTCCAATCTATGTTCTAGTGAAGAGCGTCATCACAGTGCATCGTAACGGATCGTTGATCGAAACACACTGTCATTTCCCGTTCCTCGCGTTGCGTGGCCACCCCGATTTGGCGTTATAGCCACATTGACTTCACGCCATGTGAGCTCCTGCTTACAGTGTACGACAGAAACATCTCTGGAGACATGCTGCAGCACTTATGTTAATTTCCACCGAGTACTCCATACGTAATATTACGGTATTTACGTCGTCTCTAACTAGTGTACACTCATTCTTAGTCAATAAACCAAGAATTTTTTGAACGAGCGATTAGCTGACAGTCCTACAGGGAGTGCCCTTTCGTTATTTAGCGAGGGGTTAAATTTACCTGTAAATTAATATTACGTAATTACTTTCTAGCTTGTCTGCAGGTAGTAGCTCGCAGTAGTGGTACACATTGAAATTCCCGCGCCACTCTACGTAGCACGTAGATACAGGAGCCAAAACAAAGAGGAGCAGTCCAGCGATGAAGTGGGGTCCGAACGAAAACTAAATATTAAGTTTTCATTCTGAATTCGAAAATATAATGTTGTGCAATTATTATTAGTCCTTGACAGATACACGTGTCCATTGCTTTTGTTAGAGTATCACAGAAAGACAAAACTTTACGGATTTCGATGCTAACGGATACGCTGTTTAGATAAGTTTTTACGATCTGCATGAGCGAAAGTTGGCCTATGTTTTAGAAGCAGTTATTTGTAGATACTTCTGCACTTTGTGTTAAACGTCAGATACTGTTATATAATGGTCATTTACTGAAACTGTCATACGTCTTAATACCAACCACTTCTAAGTTTGGGAACAATGGTCTTCCTATTTTTTTCAGTTTCTGTTGACAACACTGTCGCTTACTTTTGTATTTCACCATTAAAGGGAAATGACTCTACAAAGGACAATGTGTTTAAATAAGAATGACCTGATTTTGTACGGTAACTTACGAAACATGGGACAACCCGTCTGAATGGGCAAAATCTAGAGTTTCAGAAAATCGCCACTGGACGTCGGTCGCTGAGTCTTTTCAGTCTGCAGTCAGTCAGAAGTAAGATTGCGTCCTCTTCAACAGTAAGTGATTTGTGTGCAGCAGTTGGACAAGAGTGAGTCAGATTTCTGACCAGTGTGCTTTACGTTGGCGTTTTGGCACTGATCGGCCTGCACCCACAAACATTCATAACTGTCATCGCCGATTTCAAGAGACAGGATGCTAGTGTAAAGGTAAGAGTTCAAGTTCACCTGGCACTTCTGATGACATGATGGAAGGAATTCGGCAAACTTTTGAGCGGAATCCGTGAAAGTCTACTCGTCGTGCAAGAAGAGCACTGGCAGTGCGTCATACGATCATCTGGCGAGTGTTAAGGCGTAATTTTAACTGTAAGCCACACAGACTACAATAAGTGCAAGCTCTTCGAGTTGGTGATAAAAGGAAACTTCAGGAATGCTCTGCTAGAGGACATGGAAGATGATAAATTTTTACTGCAGTTAATTTTCGGCGATGAAGCAACATTTCGTGTTAGCGGTAAAGTAAACCGACAGAATATGTGCATAATAAGGCTCCAGAACCGTCCTTACAATACTGAACTCAAAAGAGACTCAATGAAAGTGAACGTTTTTTGTGCCATTTCTCGTGAAAAAGCGCACCGTCCCTTCCATTTTGAGGAAAACCCAATGACTGGAATGAGGTATTTTCAAATGCTGCAGAAGTGGATTTTCCCACAACTTGAGGACGACACCGATGACTTCATTTTCCAACAGGTTGGAACTTCAATACACTGGCACAACAAGGTACGTCAGTTTCTCAATGAAACTCTGCTTCTACGCTAGAAAATGCGAATGGTAGCTCGAGACGCTTCTCTGCATTCTTGACCCCAAAGATAACCAGACATGACCGACACCTTGCGATTTGTTCTTACGGGGATATGTGAAGGACAGTGTTTTCATCTCCCCTTAACCTCGTGACATAGAAGAAGTGAAGAACAGAATATCAGTCGCCATAACTTCTGTAAAAGCACATACGTTGTGTAAACGTTATCTAGCTATGGCCTAGAAGTTGTCCGTGCTGCAGCTGGAGAAAACAGAGTATTTGTAATAATTTTTGAGTTTTTGGCAGATTTATCCCACGCTTGTAGTGAGCTTTTATCACGTTTTGAAGTCAGCTCCTTCCTTCTGAAACGCCCTATTTGATACATATTTGCCTATTTCTCCCTCAGGTCGGTTTCACCGGCTCAAGGAGTTAGACATCCTGCTCGGAACGAGGGGGTGCGCACCGCGGTCTGGAATAGTTTTACGTACAAGAACGGAAAGGGAGTCTTTTTCATGACTTCGAGAAATCAGTTTGTTGAAAATAAGTTCATTTTGCAGCACACATCTTTCTGAAGACTTTGATACACAAAACTTATATTTTTGAGGAAACGAAAGACATTATTTGGTCTTAATTGTGCCAAAGTCTAGTGCCACGCCTCTTCACACAGCATTTTTCTATCGAATGTCAGTTTGACATCCTCCTCACAATTAATACTGGGGTGGAATTAGTTGTGACTGGGAGAGTAAGAACTCGTCAGAAAATTTGCGCTGTTTAAATTTCCTATTATCTAATAACTTTCTCTTTTGTGTGACATAGAATTACATGTTGTTGTTGTTGTGGTCTTCAGTCCTGAGACTGGTTTGATGCAGCTGTCCATGCAACTCTATCTTGTGCAAGGTTCTTAATCTCCCAGTACTTCCTGCAGCCTACATCCTTCTGAAACTGCTTAGTGTATTGATCTCTTGGTCTCCGTCTACGATTTTTACCCTCCACGCTGCCCTCCAGTACCAAATTGGTGACCCCCTGATGCCTCAGAACATGTCCTACTACCCGATCCCTTCTTCTCGTCAAATTGTGCCACATACTCCTCTTATCACAAATTCTGTTCACTACCTCCTCATTAGTCATGTGATCTACCAATCTGATCTTCAGCATTCTTCTGTAGCACCACATTTCGAAAGGTTCTATTCTCTTCTGGTCCAAACTATTTGTCGTCCATGTTTCACTTCCATACATGGCTACATTCCATACAAATATTTTCAGAAACGACTTCCTGACACTCAAATCTATACTCGATGTTAACAAATTTCTCTTCTTCAGAAACGCTTTCCTTGCCATTGCCAGCCTACATTTTATATCCTCTCTACTTCGACCATCATCAGTTATTTTGCTCCCCAAATAGAAAACCTCCTTTACTACTTTGTCTCATTTCCCAATCTAATTCCCTCAGCATCACCCGACTTAGTTCGACTACATTCCATTATCCTCGTTTTGCTTTTGTTGATGTTCACCTTATATCCTCCTTTCAAGACGCTGTCCATTCCGTCCAACTGCTCTACCAAGTCCTGTGCTGTCTCTGACAGAGTTACAATGTCATCGGCAAACCTCAAAGTTTTTATTTCTTCTCCATGGGTTTTAATACCCACACCAAATTTTTCTTTTGTTTCCTTTACTGCTTGCTCAATATACAGATTGAATAACATTGGGGAGATGCTACAATCCTGTCTCACTCCCTTCCCAACCTCTGCTTCCCTTTCGTGCCCAGCTACTCTTATAACTGCTATCTGGTTTTTGTACAAATTGTAAATAGCCTTTCGCTCCCTGTATTTTACCCCTGCTACCTTTAGGATTCGAAAGAGAGTATTCCAGTCAACATTGTCAAAAGCTTTCTCTAAGTCTACAAGTGCTAGCAACGTAGGTTTGCCCTTCCTTAATCTTTCTTCTAAGATAAGTCAGAAGGTCAGTATTTCCTCACGTGTTCCAACATTTCTACGGAATCCAAACTGATCTTCCCCGAACTCGGCTTCTACCAGATTTTCCATTCGTCTGTAAATAATTTGCGTTAGTATTTAGCAGCTGTGACTTATTAAACTGATAGTTCGGTAATTTTCACATCTGTCAACACCTGCTTTCTTTGGGATTGGAATTATTATATTCTTCTTGAAGTCTGAGGGTATTTCGCCTGTCTCATACATCTTGCTCACCAGATGGTAGAGTTTTGTCATGACCGGCTCTCCCAAGGCCGTCAGTAGTTCTAATGGAATGTTGTCTACTCCCGGGGCCTTGTTTTGACTCGGGTATTTCAGTGCTCTGTCAAACTCTTCACGCAGTATCGAAACTCTCATTTCATCTCCATCTACATCTTCTTCCATTTCTATAATATTGTCCTCAAGTACATCGCCCTTGTATAGACCCTCTATATAATCCTTCCACCTTTCTGCTTCCCCTTCTTTGCTTAGAACTGTGTTTCCATCTGAGCTCTTGATATTCATACAAGTGACTCTCATTTCTCCAAAGTTCTCTCTTATTTTCCTGTAGGCAGTATCTATCTTTACCCTAGTTAGATAAGCCTCTACAGCCTTACTTTTGTTCTCTAGTCATCTCTGCTTAGCCATATTGCACTCCCTGTCGATCTCATTTTTGAGACGTTTGTATTCCTTTTTGCCTGTTTCATTTACTGCATTTTTATATTTTCTCCTTTCATCAATTAAATTCAATATTTCTTCTGTTACCCAAGGACTTCTACTAGCCCTCGTCTTTTTACCTACTTGATCCTCTGCTGCCTTCACTACTTCATCCCTCAGAGCTACCCATTCCTGTCAATTGTTCCCCTATGCTCTCCCTGAAACTCTCTACAACCTCTGGTTTAGTCCGTTTATGCAGGACCTATCTCCTTAAATTCCCACCTTTTTGCAGTTTCTTCAGTTTTAATCTACAGTTCATAATCAATAGATTGTGGTCAGAGTCCACATCTGCCCCTGGAAATGTCTTACAATTTAGAACCTGGTTCCTAAATCTCTGTCTTACCATTATATAATCTATCTGATACCTACTAGTATCTCCAGGATTGTTCCATGTATACAACCTTCTTTCATGATTCTTGAACCAAGTGTTAGCAATGATTAAGTTATGCTCAGTGCAAAGTTCTACCAGGCGGCTTCTTCTTTCATTTCTTAAGCCCAATCCATATTCACCTACTATGTTTCCTTCTCTCCGTTTTCCTACTCTCGAATTCCAGTCAACCATGGCTATTAAATTTTCGTTTCCCTTCACTACCTGAATAATTTCTTTTATCTCATCATACATTTCATCACTTTTTTCATCCTCTGCAGAGCTAGTTTGCATATAAACTTGTACTACTGTAGTAGGCATTATTCATTATTAAACCTACTCCTTCATTACCTCTATTTGATTTTGTATCGATAACCCTGTATTCACCTGACCAAAAGTCATGTTCCTCTTGCCACCGAACTTCACTAATTCTTACTATATCAAACTTTAACCTGTCCATTTCCCTTACTAAATTTTCTAACCTACCTGCCCGATTAAGGGATCTGACATTCCACGCTCCGATCCGTAGAACGCCAGTTTTCTTTCTCCTGATAACGACGTCCTCTTGAGTAGTCCCCGCCCCGAGATCCGAATGGGGGACTATTTTACCTCCGGAATATTTTACCCGAGAGGACGCCATCATCATTTAACCATACAGTAAAGCTGCATGCCCTCGGGAAACGGTACGGCTGTAGTTTCCCCTTGCTTTCAGCCGTTCGCGGAACCAGCACAGCAAGGCCGTTTTGGTTGGTGTTGCAAGGCCAGATCAGTCAATCATCCAGACTGTTGCCCCTGCAACTACTGAAAAGGCTGCTGCCCCTCTTCAGGAACCACGCGTTTGTCTTGCCCCTCAACAGATACCCCTCCGTTGTGGTTGCACCTACGGTACGGCCATCTGTATCGCTGAGGCACGCAAGCCTCCCCACCAACGGCAATGTCCATGGTTCATGGGGGGGAATTACATGTAGGAAACATAAAATCAGTAAACGGAAGTGGCAACTAAGACAGTACACATTTCTTCAATTCTTAGGTCCCAGCGTTTTTTCTTTCTAATCGTGCTACAGCTTTACACGGCACGCTTTCCTTTCTGCGAAAATATCTATTAACTGAACAAAGTTCGTCAAATATTTTGCTACATGAAAAATGAAAATGTCGTTGCCCAATTCTGAAAAAGCTATTAGTACAAATAATACCCAGTACTGGTGTGGCTTCTCGATTTGATTACGTCTATTCATGTCAGTAGAATAAAATTTTCACTCTGCAGCGGAGTGTGGGAATGAAACTTCCTGGCTGATTAAAACTGTGTGCCTGACAAAATGTAAGTTCATATGTAATTAGTTTGCCTTATTGTAATTTTTTTAAATTGTGCTTCTCCTCCTGTTGAAGAAGCCTGTTGTAATGGCTTGCGTTAAGTTAATTTGGCTCAGCGCGTCCGCACGCTAGTGGCTTTTACAAGTGGCTGTGAGGGAATGTTTATTTCAGTCTGGTGTGACAGAGCAGACGACATTTTCCTGAGTACGTGCCACTGAACTATTGCGTGTACAGCTGGTTTAAAAGCACCTTCAGACTTAAATTCAACGAACCACTGAGTTTATTAATATTGCTATTTCTCTGTATGTTAGTACTTTGTCCACTGTTCTCAACTACTAAGATTTTGGGTCAGCAGGTAAAACTTGGTGAGATGGTGTAAAATGTGTCTGCGAGGCGTGTATTACAGTCCTAAGTTCCTCGTGACTGATATCCTAATTAGAGCTTCTAGGCTCCAAAATTTTGAGTAGCAGAATGCCATTCGATTTTCAACTTAGATAACTGAATTTTGACTTAAGATCTCGGAGATATTTCTCTATTGCAGGCCTGGAACAAATGTGTAGACTTCTTTTATAAAAACAAACATTTTAGCGACTGTTCACGTTTTTGACTCTTTTGAGGCCTAAGCCCATTGTTTTTTCTTAAGACTCGTTCGAATATTTTTGTAGCTGTTTAAATTATTAATTGGTTCAGGGCCAAAACCCATTGCACTGTCGCAAGATTTGTTTGAAAATATTAACGATCGAATGGAATTGTTTGTTCAAGGAACAATGCAGCCAAAAATTTAACCTTACTTTCGGTGGCACAACAAAACGTTCAGTAAAAGGCACAGTGGCTTACTCCTCAAGGATCCATACATCAAATCTAACCTGTTCCGTGGTTGACTATCGACATTCCAGTTCTCTCGTTTTGACGATTTCTGATGGACATGTAGCATATAAATATTTTCAAGTTACTACCAGTGTTTTCATTTCTTGAATGTCGTTTAGGCATCACTGAACTTGTGCTCCGGAACTACTGCGACTGGCTGTGAGGCTGAGACTAAATGTTTCAGAAACAAGTTACCAATTTCGTATTCTTACATAACTTGCTACATACTACCGTTACGTGTGTTGCACATTCAGAAGGCAAGAAAATTCAGACCTGAGTTTGCTCGGCTTGTAATATAAAAAAAAAGCAAAACAATGTTACAAACGGACAGAGTAGTGAAATGCGATATTGCAATGACTGAGTTATTCCGAATTAAAATACAGTGTCCCTTCGGAGAAACGGGTAATAAAAATACTGTTGCCCGAGTATCTGCTGCGAGGTCTAGTTACCAGTCGCAAACGACCGCTTTGTTTGATCATCTTACTATTGCAAATCAATGGCAATCAACTATATCTACTCCAGTATCGTCGGAGCCAAAAGAAGTTAAAAAGAAAGGTATTTAATCCTGAACATAGTTACGTCATAATACTGAGAGACAGTATAGCACAAATCGACTACGTGGAATTTGATATAGGAGACGATAAGGGTTACCAACAGTGGTTGCAGTGCGGGCCTTAAAACGTTTGCCCTTTGGGAACAGCATCGTAACAAGCGACGATGCCGAGCCAAAAGGCCGGCATTAAACGCACCCTTCTTCCATTTAGTGTTTTACGGCGCTTTCGTGACCGCGCGTCTATCCCGATAATCTCCTACCTGGGCCCGGTTGCACATTATTTTGCCTGCGGCTTATCTGTGGCTCTACACGCATTGTTTGCTCTCGTCGGCGGGCAGTGTTTCACCAGTGTAAAGTCCACACAGCGGCAGCAGGTTGCCGTAGCACCCAACGTTACTCCAGTCCCTCCCTCCAGCCGTGGGGCGGAGCCATTAAAAGCTGTTTGCACATTACTGTCCTCTGAAGTACTCAGTTAACGAGTTTCTTTGTGCCGGCACATGCCACCACGATGCTGTTGTCGATTGCATTCGTGCGTTAGCACTGACGTCCTTCTCAGAGCAGTGAGTTATTTGAGAGAGTATAAGACAATTCAGCTTCAAATTATTACTTAGTACAATTAGATTCCTTCTATAGATTTAGGTATTTAACCTGAATTACAGACAGTAAGTAATCCCAAAATTTCACACAGTTCTGTTCAGTAAATATTGAGAAACGTGTAAAATACTGCAGAACATGTATGTTGAGGTATAATCGTCAGCAACAAGCAGGATCGAAAATGGTTCAAATGGCTCTGAGCACTATGGGACTTAACATCTGAGGTCATCAGTGCCCTAGAACTTAGAACTACTTAAACCTAACTAATCTAAGGACATCACACACATCCATGCCCGAGGCAGGATGCGAACCTGCAACCGTAGCGGTCACGCGGTTTCAGACTGAAGCGCCTAGAACTGCTCGGTCACAGCGGCCGGCCCAACAAGTTGGTAACCTTAAATTTCACTCAATTCTGATGAGCACGATTTGAGTGAAGGCTCCTTAAAAAATCAGAAGTATATGTGACATGGTTGAGGATCTTATTACACTTAAATTAACATTGTTTTTTTTGTATAACAGTAAGGTTTTGGCGAGTTTCAGTGTGACTAAATCCTGCTTCGACGCTCATTAACGCCATCATTAAGTGGGAAGATATATAAACATATTGCTAGCAGGAACTCATTTTTCCTTAGATGTTGCGTCACCAAGGCACAATAGCTGCAAACGCCGGCACCGAGAGGCATCTTTAGACGCCGCTCGAGCAGTTTGCCTGCCGTTGAGTGGTATGAAAGGGGAACGGACTCACAGTCTCGAACCTGAGACAACAAGATGTGTCCCGTTTGCGAAGCGAAGGGACCCTTGCCATAAAAATCTATTTTATCGGATGCGTTTGGTCACCTGCCAAGAGAATCGTGGGTGCGACAACAGACATAACACATTGTTTAAGATGGTGTGAAATGAGACGTTGACAGGCACACACGTGGAGGTGGCAAACGTGCTAGCGGACAGGGCACAGGATATCGATCCTTAACTGGTGACATGCAGAATGAGATTTCACTCTACACCGGAGTGTGCGCTGATATGAAACTTCCTGGCAGAGTAAAACTGTGTGCCGGACCGAGACTCGAAATCGGGACCTTTACCTTTCACGGACAAGTGCTCTACCATCTGAGCTACCCAAGCACGACTCACGCCCCGTCCTCACAGCCTTACTTCTGCCAGTACCTCGTCTCCTACCTTCCAAGGTACCAAACACGCACTTCTCTCACATTACGTACCGAAAGCTTTGGATAACGACATTCAAGTACCAAAAGTACGCTCGTGTGATGTATTAAGCGATTTTTGTGACTGGATTTGTGTTTTTGTGGTTGGGGTACTCAGAAAGTTTTCTTGGATGAAAAGTTATCGCCAGATATAGAAGTAATTTACGGTGTACCACAAGGAAGTGTGTTGGAACCGTTTCGGTTCATGCCGTATGTGAGTGACATTGTATACAGTATTAATAGCAACCTCAGAATTTTCGCAGATGATGCGGTTACGAATAATGAAGTACGGTATGAAAGTAGGTGCACAAATGTTCTGCCCTTCCTTGATAAGATTTCAAAATGATGCGAAGTTTCGTACTTGCTCTAATTGTTTAGATGACTATGAATCTACAGCAGCCCCCTATGTAGTCTCCCATAGCGATCGTTAGGGCACGATTACTTATAGCACGTAAGGAGGCATCAAAAATTATTCCACTCACTCTCTTTGCCTGAATGGAACGCGAGAAAACCTTAATAAGTAGTAGAACGGAACTTACCCTCCACCAGACGCTTCACAGAGCTTTATAGAGTGTATATTTAGATGTAGATGAAGATTTACTGCTCATGTTTATACATTAATGCAATTGGGGATAGTATTAGTTATGATCTGCGCCATTTCAGAAGTGATTCAGTTATGAGTGAGATAATTGTTTCCGGTAAAAGTTACAGTAACATTCAGATAGATTTCGAAGAAATGTCAGCCATCTGCTGTAATATTCAGTTAGATCTAAACGAAATACAGCCCTTGTACAGAAACTGCCAAGTAGCACTTAATGTGAAGTTTGTACTTCACTATACGGAACTGTCAATAAGTCACAACTAGAACCAGTCGTGTCATACAAATACAGTATGAAATATAATGACCAAATGGATGGAGCTGTGGCTGTATCAAGTGACAGATTATAATTAAATGGTGTTGCGAAATATAATAATGCGCTAATGCCGTCATTCTAATTCCTGGTCTGAGCTCTATATAAGTGCATCGTACGATGATGACTCATGAAGTACATAGAGTCTCTTGATCTGAATGACGATCATTTTAAATATATAAAAATGCGCCATTTGTAGGTGAACCAATCTTATACTCTTTCCAACATTATTTTGAAATAAACTAAAGAATAACTGGAGATGAAGCTTATGAAGGACGAAAGTGCTGTCCCTTGCATATCGAATAACTCGTCTGCTAGTAAACGTTTTGTACCGCCCTTATAAATTTCATCATATGTGATATTTTGATCGGTATCCTCTTTCGCCATTCCTTTCCGCTGAAAACACTGATAAGTAAAATCGTGTGTATAACGGAGCTAAAAGTAAACGTACATTCTCTGTCTACTTCAATTAAGCGCACTGTGTCTGAAATTCTGAATGTGCATTGTGGCCTGTGTATAGTCTGTCAGGATCGCTTGAACTGTCATTTAAATTTTAGACACTGTGCGTATTGTCAGATTACTTGTAAAAAAAGGCAGGGAGCAGTGTCCCGCCGGGTTGGCGTACACCTCAGCGACGTGTTACGAACATGCAGCAGCTATCGTGAGACACAAAACAACGCAGATGTATCTCACCGTGGATGCCTGCGGTCAAGGTCAGCTAATGCCCGATACCTATAGTTGATCCGTGAGAGTTGCAGAAGGCTGGGCGTCGCAGTTTCGCGGGTCTACCTCTACCAACGCTGTAACGCGATTTTGTGAACACCTTTATGGCAACTTTTAGTCTTGTCACAGCTTTGTAGACAGCAGCTGTTTTTGCCTGTAGCCGTTAGTGCTTCACAGTTAGTCAGTTCGTTAAAAGCTGTCAACAGCGCAACGAGTAGTCAGGGATCTATATCTGTTTAAAATTATCTGGTAGTTGTCGCTTCAATTGTTGAAGGTATCTTCCTACAATAAGAGCGATAAACGTCATGCCCGTACTGTTAGCGATTGCCAAACTGCCACGACCATCGATCAGTTCACTTCCCGTTCCTTGCCTAGATTGTGTTCAAATCCCCAGTCCTGGGTGCGACCCTTTTATTTCGCATTTCATCACACGTGTTAAACAAATGAAAACGACGGCAACCAAATAACGCACATTTCGTACACCCCACTACCCAAAGACTACTGGATTCTTTCGCACAAGATGCGATCCGACTTCACATAATTACAACCATCCCAGAGATCGGCTTACAGTAGGTAAACTGTATATGACCTGACGTGAAACAGAACTTTTTGAATGTAGCAAATGATCGTTGTAACTGGTTATACGTATAACAACATAATCTTAACGTCTTCCTTAGCGCAATGGTAGAGTTACAGTTCGAGAAGCAACGGGTCGTGGGTTTCTGCGTGCCACAATGTGTGACACGTTTTCCTAGGACTTGCTGACTTTCTCCTCAAGTGTTCGGTACTGCTCGTTCGCCGCACGCTTCCATACAGGCCAGAAATCTGTATGGAACAACAGTAGCACTGCTCACGACGTGTCAGCCCCAATCTGCAGAAGCAACCGTCAAGATAGCGGACATTCTTTTTCTGTTATCTGTCATTAAAGACTACTTCCTCAACAGAAGTTGTGTACTAGTCTTTTCCACTGACAAATACAGGCCAATCCGTAACCTCTATATGACTTGTTTAGGTTGACCTCTAGTGCCAAGCTGGAATCTTGGCTACTCACTGGGAACTGTCAACAAGTATGGTCCAATATCAATAACCTCATATTGCCGTCAGATGTGAGCGCATTTTGGTATAAATTATTCAACAATACGAAACCAACGAATGAACATCTCGTAGGCTTTGATCTACTGGCTTCAGAAAATTATAGCAAGTGTAGTGGACCTGACACACGCGCGCACTCCCTCCTATGTCCTAAAGTTCAAATTGATTCAAATGGCTCTGAGCGCTATGGGACTTAACATCTGAGGTCATCAGTCCCTTAGAACTTAGAACTACTTAAACCTAACTAACCTAAGGACATCACACACATCCATGCCCGAGGCAGGATTCGAACCTGCAACCGTACCGGTCGCGCGGTTCCAGACTGAAGCGCCTAGAACCACTCGGCCACCTAGGCCGGCTGTCCTAAAGTGTGAAAGGCATGGGAAACATGCCAGGTAATGATGGCATTTATCAATCTGACAACACCTGCATTTTTGACACTCGGTGGCACCCTCGAGCCTAACTTCAAACGTTTCCAAAGGTAGAAACACAACACGATGGCGCGGCTTTTAGGCCACACGGTCTTCGACATAATACATCAAAATTTTTGCGATACTGTTCTGTATCCTTATTCATGGACACAACACCGTAAAATAGGTCAGTAAACCGCTATATACATTTATTCTAAAATTATCTGTCGGTGGCTGTAGACCATGCATATAGAAACATACTTCGAAACTGACTCAAAACTCCATCTATTATGTCAAAGTTTTCTCAATTAAACAAACCAAGGGGAAATTCACTGCTAAGTTTTCGAGCCTTCCTTCTTCCATTACTGAAACCAGACTACTCATTACCAAACTGTTAGCATTTTGTAGCACGTATATAACCTCTACCGGGTTAACACGTTTCATAACCAGATTAGGTATAGCAAATGGGGACACAAAAACATAAAAAGCAAAGAAAAGAAAGCATAATGATAAGGAGACATTAGATAACAAATGGAATTCGTGTAATGGAAATCTACTCTCTCAGTCAGAGTTATCAATCATATTTTCGTCTGTACAGAGTATAGACTTCCTGTGCAGAACTTCCTTTTGATAAAAAAAACCTTTAATTTTATCATAATTTTTGTTGTCTACTGAGGCGTCAAATCACGGATTGTGCGGCCACTCCCGCCGGAGGTTCGAGTCCTCCCTCGGACATCGGTGTGTGTGTTGTTCTTAGCATAAGTTAGTTTCGGTTAGTTTAAGTAGTGTGTAGGTGTAGGGACCGATGACCTCAGCAATTTGGTCTCTAAGGAATTCACACACATTTGAACATTTCAGTGCTAAAAAGCGCATTGTGCGCTGCAGCTAAGTGATTCGACATTTAAAAATGATCTGTGGTCAGAGCATCTTGCGTCTCGCAGTACGTAACGGCAGCAGCTTCCAACATCTCTCCGCTTACAGGACTAGCATATATATATAATGGCAGGTTGGAACCACGAGGTAGATGGTAGATCCAACAGAGTTGTTGACTGTTTATTTGGAGGTAAGTGGCAGGAACATGTCGTCATTAAACACTACACAAGCGATTCAACATAATAAATTTGGTCCTCAGGAATCCACCACGAAGAGTAAAAAAACACTGACAACAAATATTTCCTGAGAAAAAGGTGCGTATTGATGCAGCAATACAGGCGTCGGGTCGTCCTCGGGAACTAGTTTAAAATTTTTCTGACGTCTGGTGATCGTTGTAGAAAGAGTCCCGAGGAGGCTAATCACGGATGCAGGTCTCAAACATGCATGACGTGCAGGGTCAGTGAAGTTTCGATAGGGTGTTAAGAGGTCAAGCAGTTCTCATCACTATCGAAGGTAATGTAAGGGCCGTGCAGTACGGGGGTGGGACCTATAAGCTGTTATTAAGCCCCATAATCAACATTAAGCTAAGGCTTCGTCTTTCAAGGAAATTCTCGACCCGAGGACTCCGGCGTATTAATGACCCGTATTACCTAACGATCTGTATTTCACAGAAAGTTCATTGATTCCGACGAATAAATCTTAAGCGAAAGAATGCCAGTAAGATTATCACTGGTCTCCATTGAATAATTACGTCCGTGTTACAAACAACAGTTGCAAACATCTTTCTTTTCAAGTTAATAAATTTAGTGTGGTATGCAGATTGAAGTTGGAGGGGGGAGGACGGAAAGGAAAGGGAAGGGAAGGAAAGGAACTAACGATATCATCTACATCGGGATTTTATGCAGAATGAGCGAAGACGTGCGAACATGTTTGCGGAATCGGAAGTCGTACGCGGGATTTCGTGCTTAGTATGCGGTTGCGTTAACCAATGCGCCGCACGGATACTGTGTTCATCGCAGTTGTGTGGAATATATAGGCAAGCCTCTCAGCCGACCCACGTTCCCACCTAGCGCCAACTATCGGCATTCCCCCTCTGTATCCTCCTAGCTTGCTACTTTGAGACTCCCTCAGGAGGTCGAACATAATTGTACATTCGCACTGATAGTGGTGAATTCACCGTCAGTCGAGGTCAATCATTGATAGGAATACGTGCTGTCTGTTCTCTCGGACATGTCCAAAATAATAAACATCACGTATTCATATAATATTGTGTAGTTTGCCAGAATTTTAATTAATTGTGTAACTGAAATTGACCTGGGGGGTAGAAATTGTAGATGGAGTCCAGGAGTTGAATGCAGTAAGCGAATTCAAAAGGATGAAGGTAGCAGTAGTTAGTCGGAGATGAAAAGGCTTGCACAGGAGTGTAGCATGGAGAGCTGCATCAAAACAGTCTTTAGATTGAAGACCACAACAACAACAACTCAGGTTGATTGAAATATTAATCATTCGATAGTACATTGCGGTTGCTAGCTCGTGTTGGAGCAGGCGCTACGAATTTTAGTCTGTTTTGCAAACAGTATTGCGTAACAATTACTGAGATCTGCCTTGCCCCAACGACCAATGTACGCCTGGAATGACAAATGAAAATAACACACACAAGCAATCAAAGTATAACTATTGTGTCCAAGGTCGGTGGCAAGGGGGAGGGGGGATAAAATAACTTTAGAAATCAGAATATCTTACTTCAACGGAATCAATCTTTTTTTATATAATTATGTAGCAATATATGGTGCAATGTATTTCAAACGCATTCTAACAAAAAAAGAGTGACAATTAGCTTACTATCTAAACCAATAAATAACATTTACTTAATATGGGCGTCTTTTTATTTATTAACATACACTGGATGTATATTAAAGTACGAGTACCACTTACAATAATCAAGAAAGCTGAATATGCTGGGTGTACCCACCAAAAGAGAAGAACTTCGAAATCGCCAGGCATCCTGAGCACACACATTCTGTAGACACGTTTTTACCCTGAACTCCAAAACAGTTACCAAAAATTACTTTAAACAACACCAAAATTTACCAATTTGTCTGTGGTAGACCCCAACTCTTCTTCTGCTAAGTGATATTCCATTCCCCCTAACACCCTCCCGCCTCCCCCGTCCCCCCCCGCCAATTAGTCCTCCCCCCCCCCCCCTTTAACGACTTCTAGAATCGCACCTGATTGTGTCTTGTGTCATAACACGAATGAGAGCTATCAGTTACTGTAACGAAACTCTATCGAATCAGTCAAAACCAAACTAATTAGACACATATGGCGGTATGGATTGACCAAAGTTAATCACAATAACATTAACTGCCTGATCGATTTTGGGAAATCACGGAAAACATAAATCAGGGTAGTCGGAAGCGGATTCGAACAATCGTCCTTCCGACTGGCAGCCCAGTGAGCTAGCAACTGCGCTACCGCGATCGGTATAGTCACGGATGTGACAGTAACGCTTATTCCAAGGATAAAACTCCATAATGACATATACCTTAATCCGAATCGTTAACGAGATAGAATATGTTTATTTCTACATTGTAACACGCTCTTCTGGGGCTCCGTCATTCCGGAAGTTCGAGGGTTGATCAACATATACTGATGATACTGATCTTTTCTTTCAGCTTTCGTGACAGTTTCTTATCTCTACCACGAATATTTGAAAAGAGAAGGTTCTTATGTTTAATATCCAAAGGCAGCAGGACTGTCGTATCGGTAAGTTGGTAGTAATGCTATGATTTGTTCACGCTCTTTGCATTTCGCTTGCCAGACAATGGAGGTGACACGAGCTGTACAGTGCACTTAAATTCTGTGTTCGATTAATCCTTACAGCCACTGAAACTTACGAAAAGATGCAGAAAACTGCACTACCTCGTGTAACAGTGTTAAGTGGTTCAAGGACTTCTAACGCGACCGACCGAACTGTCTGTTTTTAGTGAGGTGGGCCTGGTGTTTTGGCTGCTGCTGTGACTGAATTCAACATCAACACAACTGCTGTGATTGCCCGTGAGGATCGACGGAGAGCTATATATAACATCGGTGTAGTCTTAAGAATTTCATATGGCATTGTCTTTACTATTACGTATGATCATCTCTATATGGCGAGTGTTTGTACCCGGTGGTTGCCACGTCTACTGATTCCCAAACAAAAGTTTGTGCGAATGGAGAGAAACTGTAAGGTGCTGCTCTTCTTTGCTGGCGGAGAGGATACGTTTCTGGCATCGATTAACACCGGTGATGAGTCGTGGCTGCATCGTTATAATCCTGAAGGAAAACGAGCCCTCACTGTTTGCAAATCGCCAGATTCCCCAATACTAAAACAGTCGTAAGATTTTCCCTATGGAGGGAAAGTGATGGTAACCCCGTTTTCTTACTATCATGGAATCATTGACCAATATCCCCCCCCCCCCCTACAAAAATGGTTCAAATGGCTCTGAGCACTATGGGACTTAACATCTGTGGTCATCAGTCCCCTAGAACTTAGAAGTACTTAAACCTAACCAACCTAAGGGCATCACACAATACCCAGTCATCACGCCCCTCAACCCCCCCCCCCCCCCTACACACACTGCTGTTACGGCAACATATTACACTCAGTATTGGCTAAACTGAGGAAGCACATTGCAAGGAAACGACCAGAACTTTCTCTGACTAGGTGGCGACTTCATGACAGTGCTTGGCCTCACGACGCAAATCAAGTCATGCACTTTATGGCCCGATTCAGTACTGCCTGTGACCCGCTACTGTCTTACAGCGTCGATCTTGCATACTATGATTATTGTGATTTTCGTTTTGTTCCCATCGCTAAAGACAAAGCTTTGGGGTTTAGTAACTCTGACGCGACTCAATAGAACGTGACAAAGAATGACCTGCACCATGTTTTCGAGGAATGGCTGAGGCACTTTGAAAAATGCATTCAAGTAGGGAGTACTCTTAAAATAATCTTTTAAGCACTGAAATGGTGTAATGTAATTATGTAATCAGTCTTTGTTGATAAGCCCTTGTAGACTGCAGTCCACGTGCCCATAAGAACGTCCTCACGGTGTTCAACAAATGAATTTTACACAAAAAAGCAATTAACTGTGTCCCGTCATTCGCTCTTCTAAAATGACGAGGTCTATCAAAATGTTACCCATCATGACGTACCAAACAGTTACCAAAAAATGCAACTGGGTATTGTTTTCCACTGTAGCTTATGGACTTTGTTGCGATAATCGACGATTATTACGAGAGTTGTTGATTCTGTTCCATGTAAACGTAGCTTCAACAATGAATAGTATTAATGGAAGTAAATGACGAGTGTCATTTAACCAGTGAAAAAATTCAGGTCGTGTGGATCTATCGTCGGTGTGAAGATGGAGGACACGCTACATGTAAAATGGGCTCAAGTTTCCTGCGTGTAGTTTTCGCCATTTGCTGGCAGTAGTACTACGCTTCACCAACAAAGGTTGCTGTTTCTGCACAGGATTCTGAACTACAATCCCGGAAGAAAAACGGGAACTTGGAAGAAAACTTGTTTTATCCAGTGCTGTAAAAATTCGGTAAACAGTCTGCGATACGTGATTCGGCATGTTGCGAAGCTACGACGGTACTGTGCGAAAACAGCGGGAGCACTACTGTCGCAGAAGCTGCAAACATACACCATATCTGCACCTACGTTCTTAGTACAGACGTGTGGTATTTCAGCAAGCGCCTGTGCTATGACATTTAATCGATGAGTCGCTGTGAGACGCTCTCAATCCCTTTCACTGCTTCACTTACGGCACACCAAGGACAACTGCGTGTTATAAGGGCTAGTATAAATGCAGAAAGACATCCCGAGCAAAGAGGTTGAAAGCAACGGCATAGGCTGGGCTAGAATGAAACGCAAAAGGAGTAAAGCGGGTAAGACACGTACGGCGCTCCACTAGCCCAAAAGAAAATGTACATTAAATGTGTTCTTTCTCAGGAACTATTCAGAATAGGGCGTATGTCCACAGAAAGCATTTTGGTTCAAATAAGTGTAAGTAAGGATGTAAAACGCTAACGAAGAAAGGATACATCACAATTCCAGCAAGAAAAGCTAGGCATAAAATGTTTGTGTAAGATCTAATTCCTTTAGCCATGAGAGTTTTGTTGCAGGCCATAACTCATCGTCGGAAAGCAGCAAACTAGATGATATAATACCGTGATTTTGTCAGCATTTAATGCAAAGCGCCCACGGCATTGCCCACATGGTAACACCGATCCTTGTCGGATCATTAAAGTTAAGCGATGTCAGGCTTAACTAGCACTTGGACGGGTGACTGTCCAGGTCTGCTCAGAGCCGTTTGCAAGCGGCTTGCACTAAGCCCTTGTGGGGCCAGTTGAGCAGCTACCTGATGGAGAAGTATCGGCACTAAACCGACAACGACCGGGAGAGCTGTGTGCTGACCGCATGCCCCTCCGTATCCGCACTGGTGACACCTAAAGGCTGAGGATGACACGGCGACCGGTCGGTACCATTGCGCCTTCAAGGCCTGTTTAGGACCGTGTTTGTTTTTTAGTTTGTTAATGTAAGGAAATAGTCTGCATAGAAATACTAATTATAGTCGGACTTCGTTAGAAACATAGACTGAAGGTGCGATTTACAAGTGTTGAATTGTGTAAACGATAGTGTCCTTTCGGGCGTGATCGTTGCGTCAGTAAACTGACTTCTACGTAACTGAGAGGCCAAAAGAATCTAAAAATATTTCTCTTTCACAGGAATGACAGAGTAATTCACTCAACTATAAAAATGGGTTAAACGAGGCTATTATTTGAGAACAGAAATCGTCATACAAGAGAGATGCAACCTGCTTGTAGTGAAGGAAAAGAAGGAAGATTGAATAACGGTTCTCTTACGTTTTAACAAAATAAGATCGAAAATATCATTGATAATTAACACAGCGAAATAAAATACATACTCTAATATATAATATTACCCCTAATATCGTGGAAACACAATAATGTTTGTTACTCTGTCATATTCGTGAATATTGACCATACCTCCTGGGACACCTTTCCTTTGAGGATCCCTCGAGGTAAGGTTTTGGGCGACATAGAAGTAACACCACAGCCAGCCGCTGTGGCCAAGCGGTTCTAGGCGCTTCAGTCTGGAACCGCGCGACCGCTACGGTCGCAGGTTCGAATCCTGCCTCGGGCATGGATGTGTTTGATGTCCTTAGGTTGGTTAGGTTTAAATAGTTCTCAGTTCTAGGGGACTGATGACCTCAGATGAAAAGTCCCATAGTGCTCAGAGCCATTTCAACCAAGTAACACCACAGACGTGATATCTTATTTCCCGATTATTTTGGTCGGTATTACAATATTTTAATGTCTGACAATTTTCTTCTCTTAACATGTTTATTCTCTTAATAAACAAAGGACATAAATGTTAAAGACACTTCGCTGCACAGCACAAGTGAGAAATAAACCTTACTGTCGTAATATTTTGAAGGTACTCATTATTTTAGGAATTAAAACGTTGCAATCTCTATTAAATTTAGACTGGTTAAAAATACTGAGAGAGTGGCCTCTGAACCGTAACTCAATACTTTTTTTTAATAATGTGCAGCATTCATATGTCGTCACAGCATTGCGAAAGCCAACTACTGTGTTTTGTGTATGCATATGGAGATAAAAACACAACATTTACTGAGAAATAGTATCGGGTTCCTAAGTTTCTATGTCAGGCTACACTGACTATAATCGTCTAAGAGGAGCAATGTTGGTGAATAACAATGAAAAAGGCACTACAAAACTATAAGCAGCAAAGATAGAGCAATTATCATCTTTGACAGTCCAATGGTGCAGTTCAGTGCTGAGACATCAAAAAAAAGTCAGTTAGGTAACTGAGGCAAACATGGGAGTTAAAAACTACAATTGGGGACCAAAGCTTCATAACAGTAAGAATGTTCAGATAGATGTAAATCGCAGTGGTTCCGCAGTGATGAAGTGGTTTACACAGAATGGACTACCATGGAGACCTTCATCAAAGCGGGTTTGGACTGAAGACTTCAGCAACAGCAGTGAGACTTGTTTGATATTTATAACGTTTCCATTAATTTACAGTGTGCAAAAACTCTATTAATTATAGGGTACAATAGCGACACAACATACGGGTATGTCAGAGAGAGGGAGAGAGCCCGTGGTCGAGGTTACGCCCCATGTGAGCGTATCTCTGAATGATACACATCATATGCAGAGTTCTGCGGTCGCTACCGCTGCTGTGGCCGCAGCGGGACTGCAGCACAACAGGCCGGGTCGGCCGGAAACCAAAGCCCAGTGGGGTATGTAATTGCTGCGATTACTCCCGCGCTGTATCTCAGGGGACTGAACTTCGCCTCACTTTCGAGCGCTTAGCTTGCGGCCTTCCTCGAATGGGCTTATCGGAGGCCTGGCGGGGCTGTAAATTGGTTAAGGTTTGGCACCCTCGCCCTTCCCCCTTCCTCAACCCCCACCCCTCGCTGCCTTTCTCACCCTTTCGGTCCCACCATTGCATTGCTCTACTGTAAAGTACACAGGTGAACTGTCCATGAGGTGGGTCCGTGGAACTGGAAAGAACGTCGTGAAGTACACAAAGGGAAATTTGTATGCAACTCTTCTCAGTGACAAAGTCTTAGGTGATCAGGTGCCTGTTAGTCAACAGGTGTGAAAGTGGGTAAGAAACTGTGCACCAGTTTTCACACAATTGATAAAAAAATAAACAGAAAATTTAAAAAAAGAAATCAGCAAATTACATAGAAGAACTAATAAGTTATAATACAGTTTTGAACATGAATTTCAAATACATTTGGCGTATGATCTGAAGGCACAGGGACTACCTGCGAACGGTCTTAGAGCATCTTCAAAAAACATACTCCGCTTCTCCCCAGTACGACTGTGCTTTGGCGGGATTTGTTTCTGCCGTTTGTGTAACATATCGGGAAATTTTATTACTACAGCGCTTAGTTCTGTCTGATGCGACGATAGTGTAAATGGTTCAAATGGCTCTGAGCACTATGGGACTTAACTTCTAACGTCATCAGTCCCCTAGAACTTTGAACTACTTAAACCTAACTAACCTAAGGACATCACACACATCCGTGCCCGAGGCAGGATTCCAACCTGCGACCGTAGCGGTCGCACGGTTCCAGACTGTGGCGCCTAGAACCACTCAGCCACCTAGGCCGGCTCGACAGTGTGACTGATAAGTCAAAACTTTATAGAGTAACGGAAAATGGGTGCATATCAAGACGCTGAAGAATGGCTGCAACTAGATGAATAGCGCTTACGATCAACCAAGAGGCTTACAGTGTCATGAGGAGTTCCGAGTGCTTTGTGGTCCTAGGACATTGCATCATGACTCGTGACTGTTAGAAACTGTGTATGAGTTATAGATTCTAAGACTTTCCCGGGGATTTGTTGTCATCTCGTAGAATCGGGTGTACTGCCGGTGGTGCGCGTCTTCCAAACACGATATTTCGACGTCGTAATTCGACGTCTTGATCAGGTGTTCCCTGAGACTGGTTAACGAGCTGACCCTGTCCCATATTTATGCCTGGGCGGTGTGTGGCGCTCGCTATATCGTCCGCACCCAGTGTGGCCATTTCTGGCGGTGGTATTAGTCTCTACATCCACATCTACATCCACATCCATACTCCGCAAGCCACCTGACGGTGTGTGGCGGAGGGTACCTTGAGTACCTCTATCGGTTCTCCCTTCTATTCCAGTCTCGTATTGTTCGTGGAAAGAAGGATTGTCGGTATGCTTCTGTGTGGGCTCTAATCTCTCTGATTTTATCCTCATGGTCTCTTCGCGAGATATACGTAGGAGGGAGAAATATACTGCTTGACCCTTCGGTGAAGGTATGTTCTCGAAACTTTAACAAAAGCCCGTACCGAGCTACTGAGCGTCTCTCCTGCAGAGTCTTCCACTGGAGTTTACCTATCATCGCCGTAACGCTTTCGCGATTACTAAATGATCCTGTAACGAAGCGCGCTGCTCTCCGTTGGATCTTCTCTATCTCTTCTATCAACCCTATCTGGTACGGATCCCACACTGCTGAGCAGTATTCAAGCAGTGGGCGAACAAGCGTACTGTAACCTACTTCCTTAGTTTTCGGATTGCATTTCCTTAGGATTCTTCCAATGAATCTCAGGCTGGCATCAGCTTTACCAATGATCAAATTTATATGATCATTCCATTTTAAATCACTCCTAATGCATACTCACGGATAATTTGTGGAATTAACTGCTTCCAGTGGCTGACCTGCTATTTTGTAGCTAAATGATAAGGGATCTGTCTTTCTATGTATTCGCAGCACATTACACTTGTCTACATTGAGATTCAACTGCCATTCCCTGCACCATGCGTCAATTCGCTGCAGATCCTTCTGCATTTCTGCACAATTTTACATTGTTACAACCTCTCGATACACCACAGCATTATCTGCAAAAAGCCTCAGCGAACTTCCGATTATATCACCAAGGTCATTTATGTATATTGTGAATAACAACGGTCCTATGACAGTCCCCTGCGGCACACCTGAAATCACTCTTGCCTCGGAAGACTTCTCTCCATTGAGAATGACATGCTGCGTTCTGTTATTTAGGAACTCTTCAATCCAATCACACAGTTGGTCTGATAGTCCACATGCTCATACTTTGTTCATTAAGCGACTGTGGGGAACTGTATCGAACGCCTTGCGGAAGTCAGGAAACACGGCATCTACCTGTGAACCCGTGTCTATGGCCCTCTGAGTGTCGTGGACGAATAGCGCGAGCTGGGTTACTCATGACCGTCTTTTTCGAAACCCATGCTGATTCCTACAGAGTAGATTTCTAGTCTCCAGAAAAGTCACTATACTCGAACATAATACGTGTTCCAAAATTCTACAACTGATCGACGTTAGAGATATAGGTCTATAACTCTGCACATCTGTTTGACGTCCCTTCTTGAAAACAGGGATGACCTGTGCCCTTTTCCAACCGCTGCAAGAAGGGGGGCAAGTTTCTTCGCGTAATCTGTGTAAAATCGACCTGCTATCCCATCAGGTCCAGCGGCCTTTCCTCTTTTGAGCGATTTGAATTCTTTCTATATCCCTCTGTCGTCTATTTCGATATCTACCATTTTGTCATCTGTGCGACAATCTGGAGAAGGAACTACAGTGCAGTCTTCCTCTGTGAAACAGCTTCGGAAAAAGACATTTAGTATTTCGGCCTTTAGTCTGTCTTCCTCTGTTTCAGTACCATTTGGGTCACAGAGTGTCTGGACATTTCTTTTTTTGATCCACCTACCGCTTTGACATAAGACCAAAATTTCTTACGATTTTCTGCCAAGTCCTAGGCGCTCCATTTTCGGTCCGCGCCCGGTGCGTTTCTCTTCTGATGTAGCGGACATCCCAAGGCGTATTGGGTCCGCGCCCGATAGGCGCGATCCTAGCACTATCATCCACTCTGTGGAAGTTCCTTATAATGGCCGCGACCGCGGCGAGTTTCGTGGCCGAGCCATTCTCCTGGCCTTCTGAACCCGGTATGCGCCTGTGAGGTGCGCTTCCTGCGGCATCCGACTGCTGTTGGAGCTACATGTTATGATGGCCATACTACCACGAGCTTGCTACCGCCTGGCATCGCGTATGCCATTCTGTTCCGTTACTTACGCCCTTGGACGTCTGTAGTTCATTACTGAAGGATGGAACTTCCTTCCGTTGTTTCTGTAGTAGTTCCAAAGCAGGATTCCACGCAGTACTAAGCTGATATTCTGCTTCCCGGTTGATCAAGTTCTCCGCCATCTTGATTTCAATCGATTCATTAATGGCACTAGCCCAGAATCGGGAGGTTTGAGCCAGGATCCTGGTTTTGTCATAATCCATGGTGTGCGCAAGGTCCAGGCAATGTTCTGCTGTTGCAGATTTGGTTACCTGTCGTAGCCTGGTATATCTCTGATGTTCTTTACATCTTATTTCAGCTGTTCTGGTAGTTTGACCGATGTATGACGTCCCACATTCACATGGTAAATGGTAGACATCAGGTTTCCTTAACCCTGAATCATCCTTGACAGTTCCAAGGAGCGTCCTTATCATGTTAGGTGGGCAGAACACACTCTTGATATTGTGTTTCTTCAAGATTATGCTGATCTTGGCAGATATAGGCCCAGCATACGGTAGAAAGGCTATCTTCCTGGTCTCTTCCTCCTGCTCCTCTCCTGTTGCCTGAGGTCTTCTGGTGGGATGGAGCGCTTTGCGGATGTCCCTGGCGGAGTATCCGTTGTTTTTGAGCACTCTTTGTAGATACTGTCTGGCTGTCAGGCTGTCTGGGTCAGAGAGTGTTTTGGCTCGGCGTACGAGTGTTCTCAGCACTCCATGCATCTGTGCTGGGTGATGGCAGCTGTCAGCCTGTAGATATAAGTAATTGTGTGTTGGTTTCCCGCTCACATTGTGGCCTAAGGTGACATCTGCCTTCCTCTTTACCAGGACATCGAGGAATGGTAGCTGACCATCAGTCTCTAGTCCCATGGTGAACTTGATGTTGGGGTGTCTTGTGTTCAGATGGTCCAGGAACTCCTGCAGTCTTCTCTTGCCACGTGGCCAGATGACGAACGTGTCATCAACGTATCTGAAGAAACACGTCGGCTGGTAGGCAGCAGTTGTAGGTGCCTCATCTTCGAATTTCTCCATGAACAGATTCGCCACTACTGGAGATAAGGGGCTACTCATGGCCACTCCTTCAGTCTGTTCATCGAATTGGCCTCCACAAAGGAAGTACGTCGATGTCAAAATATGCTTGAAAAGATCCAGCAAGGCTCCGTCAAATCGTGTTGGGAAGACGCGGACCACCGACAGTACACCCGATTCTACGCTATGCACATGAGTTGTTCTTAAAGTGTCTCTAATATTCGCATTGATTTCTTGGGTTGGCCCTACACAAAGTGTATGTGCATCATTTTGACACATTGAAAGGTAGCAGACCTAAGCAATGAGGTAGACAACACTAAATGGAATAGAATCCTAGTATATATCGCTTAAATTTAGGTTGATCTCTTTCTTTTTCCGGTACTTGCCAGCTAGGGAATCAATTAGCTGTCCTGACTACACGTTATGGCAATACATAAGATTATCCGAAAATTTAGACAGTAAAAGATGTGTGAAAAAATGGTACATATTTAAATTGTACAGGTCGTTAAGGGTAATTACGGACACCTGGAGGAACGTGGAGAAACTTTTTAAGAATCATCACGAAGACACCGAGCTGAAGCAGATTTGTTCCCTACGACGTGCGGAGCGCTGCTAGTGCAAATATTCTGGTGTTCGAGCTGTGGAGTGCTACATAGATATCCGATGTAGAAAAAAATCGAGAAAACGAAAACGGAGGCATGTAGTATGGTGGTAGATGCTTACAAAACTTTGTTCTTCACTTCTTCGCACAGTTTATAAACGAAATCAAAACTTCTGGCGAAGCATCACATGGAGGCTTATCTCCAACAACCATAGACAAAGGCGCAAAAATCGGACGGACAGTGGCTAAAATATCAATGACTGTTTCTCCAGTTAATATCCGAGGGGATTTATTTTAAGATCCACGGGTATTTGGTTACGCGGAAGCTACGTTCCCGACTGTAACACAGACTGACATACGAGCGTATGACAAAACAAATTGAAACTGCTGGAGACTTAAGTGATACATGAGCCCATGACCTTTGTTGTTTGCAAACTACTTTTTTCACGGAGAATTGTGATAAATAATTATATGAGGAACTACCAGTTTTATCTACTAATGGATAGTCATGCCAAAATAGCGGTATGCATTCCATTTTGGATAATGCATTGATGTGCTGTATTAATGAACACAGATTCGAAAATACGCCAACAACATTTTACACGAAATTTGTATGTCTTTATCCAAATCTAAGTATTTGCTGGAAACAGTATAATATTTCATGAATGAGTCACATCACTTAGGAAGAGTAGTTACCAGTTAACTATGTGGGGCTTTGTGGTTATCATTGATGCCACTAGATTTTTAAAAATGTGCTAGTTAATATCGATAAATGTAAACTCTTCTTTGTGTTTTAATTAATGTCACACTTATATAATCACAAAACTGCACATAACACCAACCTCTGCCGCTAGGTATTTGACTGCAGAGACTCTGGATGTCACAATTACAGCGTGTTTGAATCTTTTACTTTCAAACTTCATATAACGGAATGATGCTATCTGCCAGCAGGACAAAGAAAATTGACGTGAACAAATCAGAGAAATCACAGTTGTGTGTCGGCTCGAGACTAGAAATAGGATCTTTGTCTTTCGTAAGTACTTAAACACAAGGTACCTAGTAAGTCAAAGGTTCAATGTTACAGCTTCTGTCATCTCTCCATCAGTTATGCAATTCGCCATGTATCATAATCGACATATGAGTCCTGAATGGCATCCATGAGATGAAAAGCAGTAAACAATGTGGAAATGTACATAAACTGCCATAGCAGAGTAGTGCCACACGTGCAAGGGATTGTATTATTCTTTCTGTTTCTACATACCTTTTTTATGCTGGCGTAAGCTGTCGCCAGCACACCAGTCGGCGAAGATGTAGCGAGAAGTTCGATAGTAGGTGATGGATCAAGCCCGCCTATCAGGAGACAGACTAAAGACAAACTCACAAGCAATAGGCCGCCACCGCCCTCTCAACTGCTAGTATTTAAATCGCCGCTGCGGACTGGAGAGCTCAGTCTCAGTCAGTCTCAGTCACTAGGTCAGTGTCTGAGTCACTAGCTGAGTCACTATTCTAGTTGGCGTCTGTCATTCATCGCTTAGTGGAACTTGTACTTTAACAGCAGTGAGGCTAACGTGTACTATTAGTGAGCTTGTACCACAACAAATGGACTCTTAAAGGTAAGTAGCTTTCTGTTTATGTAAATAAAGAATCCTCCCTTAACATGTGTGTGTAGTTGTGTTATACAAAGAGGATACTGGCCACCAAATTACATCCTCTCCCATGATTCTTATGCTACATGACTCAACAGCTTTGGGCAGGTGATTAGACTCTTATAAGGGGAGTGAGGTTGGGAGGGGGGAGCAGTTACATTTATAGGTAGTTTCCTTGTTTCCTTAAGGTGACTTGGGGCATTGCTTCAGTGGTGTGTGGAATTATTTTTCTACCAAGTTTTGGTAGCGATTTTGCGTTACAATTTTTGTTATTATATGTATATTGAGTAATTATATGTGTCAGTGGCAATTCAGCAACTTAAATTAACTCACTTGAGTACGCCTTTTGCAACAATATTAGACTATAAGATGTGCAAGGTGTAGGTGAGTTGTAATAGTGTACCGTAATTGCTTCCAGCACATCCAAAATTATTCGTTTTGGCACTTCACTCAATTTGTATCTTAGATGATTAGATGGCAGTAGCCGCAAAAAAAGCCCTTGAGCTCTTTAAATCGAAAGGCAGCTAGCATCTCTCCAGCTCACTGTGATCTAAAACAATAATTTCCACATTCAATCAATAATTAAGGCAACACACCTAATAACTGACAAAAGCCCTTATACTAGTAATTTTTATGATATTCAACAGCTTCAAGTCGAGAAATAACATCAACACGAGATCGGAGGACTATTCACTAAAACCTACAGTATGAGAAAGGACTATCAAGTGTAATAGTTTACAATGTAGTTCATTATTTTGACATCGATTGAACAAGTGTGTAATTGTATGGATAACTGTTGGCATATCATAAAGGACCGTAAAACTCCGAACTCGATTCCAGCGCTAAGAAGAGTGCATTCATGTTCCCGAGTATTCATTACAGACTACAGTCACGAGGGTGAAATTGCCTATGGGCACGCCGACTTTTCGTGCCCGATTTTTAACAAATACCTCAGGATCGCTTTGTAGTGATTTCCACATCTAAACATACATGGATACTGTGCAAATCATATTTAAGTGCCTGGCAGAGGGTTCATTCGTAACATCTTTACAGTTCTCTGTGAATCCAATCTCGTCAGCGCGAGGAAAGAAGGAACATTATATCTTTCCGTGCGAGTTCCGATTTCCCTTGTTTTATCATGATGATCGGCTCTCCCTATGTAGGTAGGTGTCAACAAAATATTTTTCCATTCGGGGGAGAAAATGGGTGATTGAAATTTCGTGAGAAGATTCCGCTGCAACTAAAAACACCTTTGTTTTAATGATGTCCACCGAAAATTTTGTATCATTTCAGTGACACTCTCTGCAATGTTTTGCAATAATACAAAGCGTGCGGCCCTTCTTTGAACTTTTTCGATGTACTCCGTCAGTCGTATCTGGTAGGGATCCCAGACCACGCAGCAGTGCTCTAAAAGAGGACGGACAAGCGTATTGTATGCAGTCTCCTTAGTAGATCTGTTATGTTTTCTAAGTGTCCTGCGAATAAAACGCAGTCTTTGTTTAGCCTTTCCCACAATATTTTCTGTGTTTTCCTTCCAATTTATGTCGTTCGTAATTGTAATTCCTAGGTATTTAGAGAATTTACGGGCTTCCTATTGACTGATTTATCGTGTAACCAAAGTTTAGAGGATTCCTTTTAGGACTCATGTGGATGTCCTCACACTTTTCATTATTTGGGGTCAATTACCAATTTTCGCACCACACGGAATCTTTTCTAAGTCGTTTTGCAATTTCTTTTGATCTTCTGAAGACATTATTAGTCGATAAACGACAGCGTCATCTGCAAACAACCTAAGACGACTGCTCAGATTGTCTCCCAAATCGTTTGTAAAGATAAGGAACAGAAAAGGGCGTATAACACTACCTTGGGGAACGCCAGTAATCATTTCTGTTTTACTCGATGACTTTCCGTCAGTTACTACGAACAGCGACGTCTCTGGCAGGAAATCACGAATCCAGTCACATAACTGAGACGATATTCCATAAGCACGCAATTTCACTACAAGCCGCTTGTATGATACAGTGTCAAAAGCCTTCCGGAAATCTAGAATTACGGAATTGTTCTTCTAAATCCCTTGTCAGTAGTATTCAATTCTACATGCATGTAACGAGCTATTTTTAATTCACAAGACCTATGTTTTCTAAATCCATTTTGGCTGTGTGTCAATAGACGTATTCTTCGAGGTAATTCATAATGTTTAAACACAATATATGTTCCAAAATCCTGCTGCATATCGACGTCATTGATGTGGGCCTGTAATTTAGTCGGTTACTTCTACTAAATTTCATGAATATTGATGTGACCTGTGCTACTTTCCTGTCTGTGGATACGGACCTTTCGTCGAGCGAACAGTGGTATATGATTATTAAGTATGGAACTATTTCAACAGCACTCTCCGAAAGGAACCTAATTAGCACACGGACTGGACCAGTAGACCTGCTTTTATTAAGTGATTTAAGTTGCTTCACTACTCTCAGGATGTTTACTTCTACGTTACTCATGTTGGCAGCCGTTCTTGATTCGAATTCTGGAATATTTACTTCGTCTTCTTTTGTGAATGAATTTCGGAAGGCTGTGTTTAGTAACTCTGCTCTGGCAGCACTGTCTTCGTTAGTACATCCATACCTATCGCTCAGAGAAAGCATTGATTGTGTCTTGCCGATAGCATACTTTATATACGACCAGATTCTCTTTCGATTTTCTGCCAGGTTTCGAGACAAAGTTTCGTTGTGGAAACTACTATAAGCATCTCGCAGTAAATATTAGTTCGTAATGGCGAATACCCTGTGGAAGAGGTACACATGGAAAAGACCAGGAGATGCGAGAAGGTTCCAATTAGATTGCGTCATGGTCAGGCAGAGATTTCGAAATCAGATATTGGACTGTAAGGTGCAATCAGGTGCAGATAAAGACTCTGATCACAATTTATTAATGTTGAAGGGTAGACTGAAGTAGACAGAGAAAATCAATATGGAGGGAAGTGAAATATGGAAATACTAATGAATCAAGAGACACGCTTGAAGTTATCTGAGTTGTAGATACTGCGGTAATGTATAAGTCAGTAGGCAGTTCAGTCGGAGAACACTGGACATCTCTGTCACGGGTAATCACTGAAATTGTGAAGAGAAAGGTAGGTACAAGGAAGGTAACTGCGAAAAAACCATGAATAAAGCAAGAAATACTTCAGTTGTTTGATGAAAGAAGGAAGTAAGAAAAGTGCAGGAAAATTCAGGAATACAGAAATAGAAATCAAGTAGTAATGAAATAAATATGAAATTCGGGGATTTTAAACCTATATGGCTGTATCACAAATGTGAAGAAATAGAAAAAGATATGGTTGTCGTAAGAACTGACTCAGTATATAGAACAGTCAAAGCAACGTACGGTAAAATTAACAGCAAGGACGATAACATTACGAGTCCAATGGAAGTTCCACTGTTAAATGCCGAAGAGATAGCGTGTATGTAGAAAGAGTCCATTAAAGGCCTCTATGAGGAGAAGGATTTGTCTCATGATGTGATAATGAAGAAACAGGAGTCGACAGGGGAGAGACAGGGAATCCGGTATTAAAATCTGAATTTAAAAGAGCTTTTGACGGCTTAATATCGCCTTAGGCAGACGCGATAGATAACATTCCACCTGAATTTCTAAAATGGTTGGCGGAAGCTGGCAACAAAACGACTGTTCACTTTGGTGTGTAGAGACGTGCGATACACCATCATACTTTCGGAAAAAAAACAACATCCACACAATTTCGAAGACATCAAGAGGAGAATTAATATACAATAAGCTTAACAGATCGTCCAGCAAGTTTCTGACAAGAGTAATATAAACAAGAATAAAATTGAGGATCTGTTAGACGAAAATCAGTTTGGTTTTAGTGAAGAAAAAGGAACCAAGGAGCAGTTGTAACTTGGAGATGGTAGTGAAAACAAGACTGAACAAAAATCAGGACACGTTCTTATGATATGTCTTTCTGGAAAAGCGTTCTGCGGTGTAAAATGGTGCAATATGCTCGAAATTCTGAGGAAAATAATGGTAAGCTATAGGGAAAGACGGGTAGTCTGCAATATGTTCAACAACCAAGAGGGAACAGGAAGAATGGAAGACAAAGAACGAAGTTCTGGAATTAAAAAGGATGTAAGACAGGAATGTAGTCTTTTACCCGTACTTTTCAATGTATGCATCGAAGGAGCTACCACAAACATAAAAGACAAGCTTCAGTGTGGATTAAAATTCCAGGTGAAAAGATATCAGTGATAAGATTCACTGATGACATTGTTGTCCTGAGTGAAAGTCAAGAAGAATTAAAGGACTTGTTGAATGAAATGAGTACACAATATGGGTTGAGGATAAATCGATGACAGAAAAAAGTAATGATACGTATCAGAAATGAGAACAGGAAGCAACTTGACGTCAGAAATGGTGATCACGAAGTTAATGAAGTTAAGGGATTTTGCTGCCTAGGCAGCAAAAAAACCCATGATGAACAGTGCAAGGAGGACGAGCACTAGCTAATAAGGATATTCCTGGCCAAGAGAAGTAGTGGAAAAAATTACTGCGAATGTGCGTTTGGAGAACAGCGTTGTATGCCACTAAAATGGCACTAAAACATGGACTGAGGAATAAAAGGAACGGAAGAGAATCTAAGCATTTGAGAGGTGGCGCTACAGAAGAATGTTGAAATTTAAGTGGAATGAGAAATACGGAATGATGATGTTCTCTGCAGAATCGGCGAGGAAAGGAATATATGTAAGATACTGATAATAAGAAGGGACAGGTTGGCAGGACATGTGTTAAGGAATGAGGAATAACCTCTGTGGTACTAGAAGAAGCAGTAAAGCGTGAAATCATTGGAGAAAGACTGAAATTGGAATATATCCGGCAAATAATTAAGGAAGTAAGTTGCATTTGCTATTCTGAGACGAGAAGTTTGACATAAGAGAAGAATGCATGGCGGGTCGCAACAAGCCAGTCAGAAGATTGATGACCCAGATTAATAAATAAATATAAATAACAATTTAAAAAAATGAACTATCACGTGTATCCACACCATTTGAGAAATACTCAATAGTGAAAAATAGCTGTACCATTCCTCAGTAGTTCTAAACATCAAGAATAGTAGCTTTCTCATATTATACGGAGGCTTGTACAGAGGAATCTATTTGAAAATATGACGAAGATCAATGATACAAATATCTTAGCACATAAAAAGTATATTCAAATGAGAGCTGCCTGTCTCACATAAACACATTGATGCTGCCTTGTTGTAAGGACAGAAAAAACGTCACGTGAAAAGGAACACCAAAACGTTTGCAATGGATACATGAAGATCAGGAAGTATGGCAGCTCCGCATCTCGGCTGGATAAATGCGGTAGTTTAGCAACACGCAAGTCGCTGAAGTAGCGTATAATAGAAAGACTTAAACCTGGCCAGTCATCCACGCGAATTTATTATTATACTTACTGACACTGGGCTCTGCACTGTATCGAGTGCAAACGCAACCCAAATTTATACTTTCACAGCTTTTACATGTGGAAGCTAGTGAGCTGAAAAGTGATGTAGTACCTGTTGAAAGCCTCTCACAGCAACCTCAGAAACTGCCAAACACATCATAATTCCACTATTCTTGAATTCACCATACCAATTCAGATCAGACCCTATGTCACATCCACAAATATAGATACAGGTTACTTTCTGTAATAGGCATAAGATATGTGGAAGCCTAAGTCGCTAGCACGGCAGTCACAGAATAATAGACATTCTCAACGCAAGGAGCCACAGCAGTTGTGTACCAAAAAGCAAGAAGCAGCTAACGCAGAAACGGTTAAAAAGGAGCTGTTCGTCATATTTAGACACTACTATTACACAGCGCGAATCGACTAAAAGTTGCGCCGGAAATATTGTGGATATGGTAAGTGATATTGATATTCGGTTTCCACATAATGGATTGGTAGTCAGGGGCTCGCATTGTCAACCGATAAACAGGTTGTAATAATACTTAGAAAGAGTATTTTTTGTGCAAACATACATTTTAAAGTGGAACAATGCCTATTGATCGTAAGAAACTAATAGTAGGCTACATCAGAAAGTCAGTGGTTTTTGTTGCAGGATTCTAGTGCGAATCGTTCGCGAGATATTGTAGTTTGAATAGTTCCCACGCCGACATTTCTTCAATAACTGCGGTAGCACACACTAAACAACAACACAAGTGATTACACTAGGTATGTTGATTCCGACCAATAACGAGACAACAGACCATCGTAGCTTGTGTTTAAATGACCGTCGGTAGTGGCAGTTCTCAATTCCTGTCTGGTAAGGAACGACTGATTCACACTTGCCAGCATTTCAGCGGAGATGACCGCCCAGGCTGCAGTAACACGGCGGTGCACATCATCGGGTGCAGTTGGTATGTGCTTGCAGACAACGTCTTTCAGCTTTCCCCACAGAAAATAAGGTACAGGTGCCAATCCAGAGAACTGCCAACCAGGGTACAGGTCCACTACGTCCAAACCAACGATTTGTAAACAATTTGTGAAGACATGCTCTAGTATTTCGTGCACTATGCGCTAGATAGTCGTCATGTTGGTACCGCAGGTTCCTTCTAGTCTGTAGAGGGATGTCTTCTAGCATCCGTGTAAGATGGTCTGTTTTGAGGCTGCGATACTTGTCAGCTTTCAGTAATCCATCTATGAAACATTGACGTATGAGCCGGTGGTTCACTATCCAACACCGCACGTTTACTGTACATGGGCACTGATGTTCCACCTGTAGAAGCCAACGGGGCTGTCTAGAGACCAATAAGGCATGTTTCGACACTTTACCGGGCCATGGTTATTAAATGTGTCTTCAGCACTAAACAAGATACATGATACATCTGGAGTATCCTGTCTTAAGCCCATGTACGGAAGTTAACGCGATTATCATAACCGTTCCCGTTAGCTCCTGATGGATAGAGATATGATAGGAATGGAAACTATGTTAATGGAGAATGTGCAGGACCCTTTCCTGACTCATGCCACTTCCTAGTGCGATTGTCCGGGAGCTAATGTGCGGATCAACTGCAACAGCAGCAAGTACATTGCATTCTCAAAATGGTTCAAATGGCTCTAAGCACTATGGATCTTAACATCTGAGGTCATCTGTCCCCTAGTCTTAGAAGGACTTAAACCTAACTAACCTAAGGACATCACACACATCCATGCCCGAGGCAGGATTCGAACCGGCGACCGTAGCAGCAGCGTGGTTCCGGACTGAAGCACCTAGAACCGCTCGGCCACACAGGCCGGCATTACACTCTCCTGCTTCCATCAAAACCTGCTTCATTCTATTACGTTGTCTAGGTATTACACCACCAGTTTCATGTACATTAGTACCAGTACCAGTTTAACTCTTCCGCTGCATAACAGGTAGATTTTGGAATATCTAAATTGCAATAAAAGTGTCACTATATTGATCATATAGAGTTGATGTTCCTGAAATATACTGTCTCACCTTTATCGATGGTAATGATGTAGGCTGAAGCTATTGTAGGACCTCGGCAATTGTGATGTGATTTTAGAAGTGGAATAATCAAGGGCTGAGGCGTGAATTTGAAGTTGTATCAGTGAGGGCGACGTACCAAGGTAATCTGTACACTTGTGATAGCCGTAGTACCAGAGTGGCGCAACGGTTAGCTCATCTGCCTAGTATGCAGAAGATCCGCATTCGAACCCCGGGGCTGGTACAAATTTTAATTCATTGCTTCAGCCTAAGTATTGCCGTAAACTCAGAATATCTCAGTTCCATGTCTATGTGGGTTAGCTCCTTCTCTAGTTCTAGTTCTGATTTGTCAACTTACTTGTCACCGAAATTATATTCTCACTTATAAGTAATTGATTTACATCATAGGGAGTCAGAGTAATATTGAGTTTACCTTATCTCACTGAAGTTTGGTTCACCATGTCCTTCTATTAATGCTTTACAGTAGTAAACTGAGAATTTTTTGACCTCTTGCAAATATGACATGCAGTTCACTAATTATCTTGGCCCACGTTGGGGGCCAAAATGTAGTAAATTGAAAAATCTTATCTCTGGAACGGCATGACGGGCAGATTATTAACGAGATCGCCACTTCCTGGAAACCTAAAATTAAGTGACATCAGTGATGAAGTGAAATAAAAGAAAGAAGGGTTATGAGGTAAGATATTGATGTGGGAATGCATAAATTGTTTTTTATAAAAGAAATATTAGCTATAATTACTATACTCTTTCCGTAAAATCTCAGGAACGATTTGACTGGGTGTGGCTATGACTCTATTATTAAGGGGAAGGAGGGGGAATTAATCATCTCACCATTCTTGGGGTTCATATGTCACAAAGTCATGTTAGCGGCAGACACTGGGTCCGAACGGCGCGCCGTCTCTGAGCTGTGTGGTGGCGGGTCGAACGGCCATCTCAGGTTCCCGCGGCTGTGCAGTGATGGCACGAAAAAGTGTCCGTGTTGACAGATCGCGATTGGTTCCATGGGCAAAGTAGTGTTTCCACGGTGCCGGGAGGCAAATGTTGGGCAAGGAAGTTCCAGCGTTCAGGCTAATGCTTCATCCCCAAGCGCTGAACTGTAAGGATCAGTCCATTTATAATTTAACAGTATAAGAATAAGAAATTAACGATGTACGCAAGGATAGGAGCAAAAATTAGAATCAAAATAAGCAGAATGAGTAGACAGTGGGAGGAAAAGTCCATGTCTTCTTGCCTTCACACTGTCTCACCGACTCTCTTCCCTTGTCCCTCTGCTAAGCTCACAGACTCCTCGAGTTTTCCCACATCTCGGAATTGTCATTGGTGGACTAAATTTGCAATATCACCCAATGACTTATCATGTTTCCATGATCACGCCTACCATTGGCGAGTGGAACTTTTCTATCTTGAATGCGCTGGTGCGTGACTCGAGAACTGGCGCCTTTCTCAAGTTTTCACAGTCAAAGATGTTCCCAGCGCTGGTCACACATTGTTCAGAAGTTGTTATGTATTCTTTCTTTGCTTTGAAAGAAGCCACACAACACTTCCTTATTACAGCTATCTGTGTATAAGTCCTGAACAGACTCATGTAATGTTTCATCTAAGAATCTGCTGGGGCACGTGATTCATAAAAAAAACCTTTTTACTGTCTGGCTAACATCATTTTACACAGGCTGACTTCTTCCTCAATTCTATACTTTTGCACATCTCCCTTTCGTGGTGCTTTGTGTCTAGATTTCGTCCCGCTACCTGCAGAGGTCCATCAATTACCGGCACATGTCTCGCTTTATAAGGTAGGCGAAAAAAGCTGCTACCAGCCAGAAGTTTCACTCACTTTCGGGGAGGATTCCTGTAGCTTTTTTGTTTACATTCTATCTTTGTGCCTGCAGGGGTCCACAACTATCTTCGTGCTTCTCATTGTCCTCCAGGATCTTCACAGTTTGTCCATTCTTTAGCGAAGCAAGGGCATCCTCCAGTGTCCTCCAATGTCCGCTACTCAGGCGCTTGCGCTGCTGTGGTAGAATATCCCTTCGTTCTCGGCCGCTGGCGCTGTGTTTCTGCGAAAGTGACCATTGAAGGAAGCATTGCGTTATTTTCAGTAAAGGTCTGGTAGGGTCCATATATGTTTCATCTTGGTCCTCCACCTTTAAATAACCACAAAAATTACGATCACATAGTGTAAGTAATACCTCCGCAATTCCTCTCTCAGTCCTGATTAACATGTGTGTTGTGGTAAGGGAGCTCAGACACAGGCTCGTCGTAAACAAATGTAACCTCCACTAAATTACAAACACTGAATGACGCCGACGGCTTGAACAGTGTTCAGCATTAACAGCACATTGGGCTACAGAAATGGGAGTTCATTATCTTTCTTAAAGACTTTTGCAGCTCCCCTCTATTACCTATCTCCTTTCCTGAACTAGCCTTTGATTCTTCAACACTTTGTTTAAGACATCGTGTAGTAAGGTTTGCCAACTGCTCCTGGATGTGTCTCACAACTTCCTCACTTGGAATAGTATATAATCAGTCTGATAAATCTGCCTCATCCTTTACTTATTCCTCTCTTAAAACGTCAAAATCACCTTGTAATTATTTCTTCTGCTCCTCTACGAGCTCTTTTCGTTTACCATGAATTCATTGCGGCAGAAGACTATCCTCTGCACAAGAAATCCTTTTTTATATTTTGATTGCATCTGAGTAATTCGTATATCAAAAGTACTCGAAACATCTTCCCATTTAAATTCAAATAATGTTCCAAATTTTTGACCTGTGTTTTAATGCATTTACATTAACTTATATTTCCCTTGAAACAATCTTTACTTCCAGAATAAATTTTCACCCTGCAGTAAACTGTTCAGTAACATGAAATATCCTCGCAGTTTAAAACTGTGTGGGACTTGAAACCTGGACTTTCACTGGCGTGTGCCGGCCGCGGTGGTCTCGCGGTTCTAGGCGCGCAGTCCGGAACCGTGCGACTGCTACGGTCGCAGGTTCGAATCCTGCCTCGGGCATGGATGTGTGTGATGTCCTTAGGTTAGTTAGGTTTAAGTAGTTCTAAGTTCTAGGGGACTGATGACCACAGCAGGTGAGTCCCATAGTGCTCAGAGCCATTTTTCACTGGCGTGTGCTCTACCAATCTACCATGAGGTGTGATATCCGTTGCTGAGCGAAAATTAATTCAGGAAACAATCCTCCAGGATGGGGCTAAGCAGTGTCTGAGTAACATTCTTTCTTCCAGGAGTACTAGTTCCACAAGTTATGCAGGAGAACTTAAACGAAAGGTGGAAGGAAGGAGAGGCGGTACTGGCGGAAGTAAAACGAGTGGCTGTGAAATCGTGAAAGATTAGCTTAGTTGGTAGAGTACTTGCCCACGAAAGGCAAAGGTCTCGGTCTCAGGTTCTGGTTTGGGTTCAAGTCCCTGTTCGACTCACGGTTTTAATCTGCCAGGTAGTTTCATAGAATTTACTTGTTCACTTAATCTATCTGTACTAGCCGTATGTTCAGCAGTATCAGAATTTTGTTCTCTGACACTAGCCCATTGTTCCTTTACACTAGCCTCTAGCTTCTGGATATCTTCATTCGGTATTCTCTGTAAACATTAACTGTTTGCTCTGCTTATGCCTTGTATGGTGATTTGGTAAAGCGATATTGAATGTCCAGTCTTTAGACCTTGAGGAACATGAGAAGGATCGTAGAAGCTGTATGCAAATGGAGCCTAGAAAGGCAGTAGGTGTTGATGGTATTTACATGGAGTTTCTGTAGCGCTTTGGTCGTGCTACTGCCAAATGTATGACAGTCAGGTCATCTGAGATCTCTCTTCAAGGTAACTAAGAACGTAGCTGCACAAAAGCCAAACAAAGATACTAAAAAAGTTGAAAACTTCCTCCACATTAATCTCCTGAGTTTCAAGTTTCTGGAGATACTTATTCATAACAGATATGTCTCCATAGAGCAAGCTGGGCTTAAACCAGGGTCTGAGGGTCCGGTGCTAACAGTCAAAAATGGATTTGAGAAGCAAAAGGTAAGCATGGGTATCTTCTTAGATCTAAATGCAGCCTGTGCATCTGTCTGACATAACAGTTTCCTGATGAAATTCGTTATTCCTTGTCGGAAACTAGCCACTAACGTGCTGAATAGTAGATACTTCCACGTATTCTCAGAGAACTTTTAAGGCAAAATTCACAAATTTTTTACTCTGCACTTCAGGATACCGCTCATCACCACGACTAAGTACCATTACTCAATTTTTAAGCAAAGTCATTCTCAATAGGTGAGATGGGCCACATTATACACAGTGGTAAACTGCATCTTACTACCATGTTGTGCTGCAAACAGCCGAACTCTCCATCAGATTACAAAACAAGTCCTCCGTTAAGTTCCAGAAGGCAAAGTGCAGAGCCAGCCACAAGGCGGGCTGTGACCTTAGTGGTTCCTTAATACGGAACTCAAAACAGTTCTTTGTGTCCCAAAGATAAGCTATATTTGTTTCAGTCAATAACTAGTAACTTAAATGTATCTTTACACTATGTCTGAAGTAACTAATGCGTGAAATAATTAAATATTGGAAGTTGCAAATATAATTCCCAATAGTCAACATAAACATTTCCCATCCACATGCACAAGAACTTATACCATTAATATTTTCATAGAGAATATATATACACCCACTTATGATGCCATAGCTGTGCTAAAACATGTCCAGTTACTCAACTCTGTAACTCTACATAGCTCTGCTGGAGTATGAACCCTGTTAATCATATTTTATACGAGCACAGGCACTGACTATGAAACTTCCGAGGGGCTTATAAACATCGAAAGTGATCCGAACATGCTGAGGCATTGTACCGACATCAGATAAATTTTATTCACACGTTATGGATATCGTACAGTACATTTTATGTTAATCCGAGGGCGTCAATCATTTGGACAGATTTTCTACGATAACAATTGCAGTATCTTCTAGCCACAATGCATTCTTGAGTAGACGCTATAAAATGGTCCAATGCTCCCTCCGGAGATACTGTGCCACTGAACCTCGACTGGCTGTCACAAATTGTCAAAAGATACTAGCAATGACGAACGGTACTGACAATGTCAGTAACAATGTCTTTATGAGTGCATTGAGAAATGAGACAAGTGTCTGTCAGTAGTTATTCTTCTAGGTAATATATCTCGCGAATGGGCGGACTGATATTTTGAATATATCTTAGACTGTTGTGTACTTACTCAACAAAACATATATTTCGGTGATCACAGCATACTGATGTTCTGCAGAGCAAGAATCTGGAGTAAGTACTTTCTATGCCATTACCCGTAGTTGCTACTCTTCTGTATCACGCAGCACTCATAAAACTGACAACAAATCTTCTGAGTAGGCACTGAATGAGGCGCTGAAGCAGTAAAAGTATGAGACTGTTATAGTGATACATCTTCCAGGATATTTCAATAACCCTGACGACCGGGCTTATCATAACATGTAACGTTTCACGGCCGGCGTCTTCATTAATTAAAACTTCCGGGCTTATTTTCTAGGATAAGGCTAAAGGGATAGCTAATAAACTGTCACTTGATTCACAATGACTATTCCAGTGAGAAGGAATGCGAAGGTGCTTTATCTATGGAGAGCAGACGAAAAGCAAATTACTTGAGGATGTCTTCAGGGCTCTGTTTATGAATCAAAATTGTGATATGGGTCCTGGAAACATTATCATGGAAAAAACTGAACTACTCCAAGGTAACTGATAAAGATTCTACGCTGGCTGCTTGAATTCATTGGTAACTGAGGGCACATAGAACAGTAGAGAAAAAAAGTTGGGACCTTATTGGGGTGCATCAGACTTGGTGTTGAAAAACATATTTTCAAGTAGAACGACATGTATGGCGCCCAAAAATACTATTATGCGAAAGAAATCAGACAACAGAAATAAATGAAACTACTTTTAATAGACGATCTGTGACACTGTATTCTGAGTTCTGTATCAACTAACAGACGAATTTTAATAACCGCATGGCCTTTAATTACCAGTTCTCTGTGTCAGGAGCAAACCTGCTGGTCACAATACGTTTCCTGTGCTTCTGGACAAATACAGATAGTACCATTAAGGTGAATTTGTGTCCACAGTAGTTCACACAGCTAGTGTTCGGATGTGCAGCACGTCACCAATTAAATATACGTTAGTTGTGTTTTAATTAATCTTCCTACCTTACAACCAAATTTAGTCGATGTATTACATAAAAGTAAAATCTTCCAGCTAATTATTGTTGAAGGAACATGATTTCTCGCAAATGACACGAGTAAAAAAGAAAAAGAAAATATCAATCGTACATAAGGATGGAATAACTAAATCAAAATTTATAAAATTTGACTGCGCACAGAATTTATCGTATAGTAATAGTCTACTCATCAATGACCCTGGAGTACTGCAGTATGGTAATTTCTGATACGTTAAGAAACTTTACTCAACACAAATTATACAACTTAAGGCTTTCCCGCTGTCGAAACGATATATCCATGAAAATCCATCCTCTATGCTGTGATTGATCGAATCTAACTGGCTTAATGGCGTCTGCTTTACTACGTACGTATTTCATTAATATTTCAAATGAAATGTTGAACAAACCACTGTTAAATTTCATTCAGTATTCCACAGAAAGTGCAACACACACAAAAACTGTAAATGCCTATTTATATACAAGGTATCCCAAAAACACTAGCAACATTTAGCGTGTTGTTGCGGAAGGGAGACTGATTGGTTTTAGGAAATGCACGGTTCGGGTGCTGGATGGCGTCGAAGTCTGAGAACGGACAGCTGTGATAGTATATTCTGAGTCGTTTTGGTTTCTGAATACGGAAAGTATGTAACGCTCTAGCGATTTGTGTACTGCAGGTGGACGACGTGAACCTAATAACATTCTTGAGCATGCGCTACTTTCCCCCATACAGCCCTTGGGCGCATCCTGCTGTGGACGTTATGTGGTCTGCCAGTGCATTAACATTGTTGACAGCAGTGTTACATGTATCCGTTAACACCTGTGGAAGTGATGGAATTGGTGCATGCATACGGCAAAGGGGATTGGAATGGAAGCGCTGCCGCAAAAGTGCAGACGGAACGTTTTGAAAACAGACGTACACATATCATGCCACTTTAGTGGCTATCGACAGACTCCTCAGAGAATCCGTAAAGCTGCACGTAGATATTTTCCGTCTGAGATGTGTCATTGCACTGTACGGTAGCAGCAGTTTGTACTTGGTACTTGCATATACTACCCCCACTCTTCTGTTTTTCCTCTGGTAGGTGCCAAAAATTGATGCGGGTCGTCCACCTCCGGTTTGAAACATACAGTTGGAGGAGGACCCGCTGACAGTGTTCGAAGAAGACCCAGCCACCAGCCCTCGACAAGTGCCACAGGCGCTTAACTCGGGTACAAGTGCCGTGTCGGCTGTTACCCTTGTAAATTGGCTTCATCCATACCGTCTGCAGGAAGTTCAGGCATTATGAGAGGAGCACTGCCCACGTCGGGTACAGTTTGTGCAGCGGTGTTTACAACAATGCGTACTCAGCCACTGTTCGCGAGCTTGGTACTATTCACAGATGAGTTCAAATGGAGACGGCATATTAAGTATGCACAACATGCATTTTGGAGACGACGAAAATCAGCATGCACAGTTGATTTAATATCACAAACTCAAGGTAGATGTTAATATCTGTGGTGGAATAATTGGTGACCATATCATCGGGCCACATTTACTGCCAAACAAACAGGGCCGACATCTCTCACATGTATTAGACTTATTTTAGTACAGATGCATTGTCTATCATATCGGATATGTTCGGATGGACATACGGTGGCAAAACGTCGGAGACCCAGCACACTGTGGTGTCGACGTGCGGAATCAAATCAACGTCGCATGTCCCAATCGATGGACTGGTAGGGGTGGACCATCACGGTTCGCAGATATGACACCTCTCGACCATTTTCTGTGGGATAGTACACATTTCACGTCATTGGAGGACCTTATTGCTTGAGTCCACGGAGCAATAGAAGTACTTGAAAGACAACCGTATTTTCTGGCTCATGTGCGCGAGGTTCTGCATTGATTCAGGAGGTACGTAGTTCGAAACCCGTTTGTCATATAGACAGCAAGATGTATCACGCAGGTTGGATTTGTTGACGTGATGTGGAATGCACATCCATTTCACACTTAGATGATCTCCTGCGTTGAAACCGTGCATTTCTGGGTAATGGTTTCTTTCTTAGAACCGATTAGTTTGCTTCCCGCGTAACATACTAAATATTGTCGGAGTTTATCGGGACACCATGTATAATAAACCAAAGCAAAAAAAGAATGTTTTACATTACTGCAGGTAATCAAGAACGTGTAATTCGTGCGAGTACTAAAGGAAACTAACGTAAACAGATAATATTATTGTGAAAAATATTACACTTTAATTTATTTGTAGTTCAGTGCCAGAAATTATTGGAAGAAATATACAAATGATTTGGTCTCAAGATTACATGAGATGAATATAAGTAATTGGAAACTGCTTACGAATTGAGTATAATAAATTTTTTTTTTTTTAGCTAACAAACTGCTTCAAAATACAATCACTGGATTAGATTTCAGTAACACATGAGTAGTTCGAAGGAAGAATCTTACCTGTTAGAAGAGGCAAGTTGTCGTCCCACGTTGGCGGCTCACAGTTATATTCCAGTGGATTTAATCTTTGTTAAATAAAGCCGCTGAAGTTTCTCTCTTGAAATTGATCGATATTGTGAAGATGTGGCAAAGATGTGTACCACCTTCTTGTTGGTGGAAGTGTTGGTGCTTGACGTCGCAGAACAAACGTAATCCGTACTGAACGAAGTAATGTTTGCCAACGCCACTGCATGTTATAATAACAGCTAATCAATGTCCGAACTTTGCAGATTAGGTGTTCCGTACACCATTAGGAGTACTGCGTCCATTATTGAAATCGGTTCACTCAGTAAACTTGTTCCTTTTCAGTAATTCCTTGCATGTTTCCCCATGATGCGAGTGCATCAGTATGCGGTAAAGATCTCACTATTATATAGTTCAGAGTATGTGCTCATCACTGAAGTCAGTTCACTCGGTATAACAATGTCTCTAGAATCACTGCTTTCATGTTGCTCCGGGATAGTCAGTTCGCACTGAAATGCACGTCGAACATTCGAAATTATACTCGGCAGATCGCGTTGTGTTTCTCCCCGGTAATATGAGTGTTCTTGCACTATTCCCGTGTCGCGGTGTTTGCATGGAGTAGTCGGTGCTAACAGACAAGCAAGCGAAATTTGTCATGGGATATGGTAGCAGACGACCGACGCGAGTGTCTTTCCTAACTGCTCGAAATGGCCTGTAGCGCTTTCTCTGAGCTCCTGACCATATCTGTTCGACCTTAGACGAATGGAAAACTGTGCCTGGTCAGATGAATCTATATTTCAGTCGGTAAGAGCGGATAGTAGGGTTCCAGTGTGGCGCAGACCCCACGAAACCATGTACCCATCTGCCTCGTGATGGCTGGGTGTTGTGTGCTGTCCTTAGGTTAGTTAGGTTTAAGTAGTTCTACGTTCTAGGGGACTGATGACCATAGATGTTAAGTCCCATTTTGAACCATGTACCCAAGCTGTCAACAGGGCACTGTCCAAGTTGGTGTTGGCTCCATAACAGTGTAGGCTGCGTTTAGATGATATGGACGGGGTCGTCTGCTCCTGCTGATCCGATCATTGACTGGGAATTTGTAGCCAATCTCGGACTTCGTGTTCCCAAATTACGATGGATTTTGTATGGATGACAATGCGGCATGTCACGGGGCCACAGTCGGTGGTGATTGGGTTGGTACAGCTTTCTGGACAATTCCAACAAATGATCCGGCCACCCAAATCGCCCAACATTATTTATCAAACATTACGGGATATAATCGAGAGGTCAATTCGTTCACAAAATCCTGTACCGGTAAAACTTTCGCAAACACGTACGGCAGAAGAGGCAGACTGGATCAATATTTCTGCACGAGACATAATCGAAATGTCAGTTCCTGCACAAAATCGTGCTCCACCAACACTTCCACAATTATGGACGGCTATGAAGATAGCACAGATCAACGTTGCTGCAAGGGGCTTCCAGCGACTTGTTGGGGCCATTCCACGTGGAGCTCGTGCACTACGCCGGGCAAAATGAGGTCCAACACAATATTTGGGGATATTACATGACTTTGTCACCTAGGTGTATACAAATGATTTTGAGGTTAAAAAATGAAATAAAAAGGAAAGAATCGAAAACTGAAATCTACGCAGTCCCTGACAGATAAAAAGGATTCACAAACTGTGACCCATTATGTCACACAAAAACATAAGCACAGTATACGTAGTAAATAAATACAGATATTTGAATTTATAGTGAAATCTTCACAAACTGCCATGCATTAAAACTTACGGAGCCACCTGAGGAAAAATTTAACATAATAGTAGGGATTTTAATAATCCTTTTAAACATGATGAAGTGAACATAATAAGAAGGAAGTAAAATCATGAGGAAACCACAAGCAAAGAACAGCTTTTAAAAAAGGAGATAACAGCGTGCATAGTATGAGAATGACAGGACGGGGATGCTGGTACAGAGGGTAGACATGTCAAGTTGTTTTCTTGCAGTGAGAGGAAATTTAACAACGAAGAGAGGACACGCTCTTATAATGAACATTCATATGAACAGAAATAACAGGATCGCCGACTGCGGATGTTAGAAACACTTGGGTTTGTTGTTTGGCTCTA